>NC_084612.1:63866943-64166943 GCF_033978795.1 Nerophis ophidion
AAAAAACAACTCAAAAAGGAATTAAAAAGTGCGCCTCCTACCTCCATCCTTTCTTCTTTATGATGTTTCCCAGCACCACCTCGGCCCTGCAGAGCACACAAAAGTTGATTTAATAGCTTTCAAATGATAAGAGTTTGTCATGCTACTCTTACCAAACTAGTGCTGTCCTGATACCAATATTTTAGGGCCGGTACTAAAATAATTTCGATACTTTTCTAAAAAAAGGCTTAGGGTACTTTTAACATATGTTTCTTAGTGCAAGTTTGTCCTTAAAGGGGAACATTATCATCAGACCTATGTAAGCGTCAATATATACCTTGATGGTGCAGAAAAAAGAGCATATATTTTTTTTACCGATTTCCGAACTCTAAATGGGTGAATTTTGGCGATGTAAACGCCTTTCTGTTTATCGCTCTGGAGGGGATGACGTCAGAATGTGACCTCGCCGAGGTAATACAGCCGCCATTTTAATTTTCAACCCATTGTAAACACCGGGTCTCAGCTCTGTTATTTTCCGTTTTTTCGACTATTTTTTGGAACCTTGGAGACATCATGCCTCGTCGGTGTGTTGTCGGAGGGTGTAACAACACTAACAGGGAGGGATTCAAGTTGCACCACTGGCCCGAAGATGCGAAAGTGTCTGCCGTCAGACCCCCATTGAATGTACCAAAGTGTCTCCACATTTGACCGGCGATGACAGACATGGCACAGAGATGTATGGATAACCTGCAGATGCATTTGCAATGATAAAGTCAACGAAATCACAAAGGTGAGTTTTGTTGATGTTGACTTATGTGCTAATCAGACATATTTGGTCGCGGCGTGACTGTCAGCTAAACGATGCTAACATGCTACGCTAATCGACGCTAACATGCTATTTACCTGCGGTGCTAAAGCAGACATGGCACAGAGATGTATGGATAACCTGCAGATGCATTTGTAACGATAAAGTCACAGAAATCACCAAGGTGAGTTTTGTTGATGTTGACTGCCAGCTAATCGATGCTAACATGCTACGCTAATCGATGCTAACATGCTATTTACCGGCGGTGCTAAAGCAGACATGGCACAGAGATGTATGGAAAACCTGCAGATGCATTTGCAACTATATTACATTTCCTTCCACCCACATTTAATGCGAAAAAAACACTTACCAATCGACGGATTTAAGTTGCTCCAGTGTCACAAGATGCGAAAGTCCTGATCGTTTGGTCCGCACATTTTACCGGCGATGCTAACGCAGCTATTCGGCCATGCTATGGCTATGAATAGAGTCAATAGCTATTCGCTCAATAGCTTCAGTTTCTTCTTCAATACTTTCATACTCCAACCATCCGTTTCAATACATGCGTAATCTGTTGAATCGCTTAAACCGCTGAAATCCGGGTCTGAATCCGAGCTAATGTTGCTATATCTTGCTGTGCTATTCGCCATTGTTTGATTACATTGGCAGCACTGTATGACGTCACAGGGAAAGGGATAGTCGCATCGCAAATAGCGAAAATCAAGCACTTTAAAGCTTTTTTTAGGGATATTCGGGGACCGGTAAAATTTTGAAAAAAACATTTAAAAATACAACACGCCACTGGGAACTGATTTTTATTGTTTTCAACCCTTTTGAAATTGTGATAATGTTCCCCTTTAAATAAAATAGTGAACATACAAGACAACTTGTCTTTTAGTAGTAAGTAAGCAAACAAAGGCCCCTAATTAGTCTGCTGACATATGCAGTAACATATTGTGTCATTTTGTCAAAATTATTAAGGACAAGTGGTAGAAAATGAATTATTAATCTACTTTTTCATTTACCGTTTATATTTGCTTACTTTCTCTTTTAACATGTTCTATCTACACTTCTGTTAAAATATAATAATTAGTTATTCTTCTGTTGTTTGGATACTTTACATTAGTTTTGGATGATACCATAAATCTAGGTATCAATGGGATACCAAGTAGTTACAGGATCATACATTTAAGTCCTCATGTGTCCAAGGATATATTTCCTGAGTTTATAAATATAATATAAATAGAAAAAAAAGACAAAAGAAGATGTTGTGATCAATGTTCCCTCTAATTTTTCATGTGTGTGAGCAAACGCACAAACTTTTTGAGCGTTCAGTGGAGCACATCTGAGCAACATCAGCCGTGCACACTGTGGCCACACCAGCGTCACACCTGTCCCAAACCTGACATCATAACAATTTTATTAAAATAATTTTCTGATATGAGTGATTTTGCCCTCTTACAATGACAATAACAAAAAAAACATGTTTTTCGTGAACTATGTGCTAGTATTGTATGTCTGGCTGCGGGTCCTGCCTTTAAAAGAAATGTTACCCCTTTCAGAGATTACATTTAGTTCCTGAAACTTTCTGTCTGTAAAATACATCTTTTTATTAGCATTTATGAAATTTAGTGACAATATTTCATGAATAATATCCTTAGATTAACATTCTTAATAAATAGCAGTAAAAGAAGCACACATCTGATTGAGGAATCTGAGTCTTACAACCTGGCATTTACACATTGTCTGACTTTTTGTGTGACCATAAACGCAACATTGGCTAAGTGCCATGAGTGCTTGTGTTGGCGCAGGTGAGAGAGCGAGCGGCTTCTGTGGAAACGACGGATGACAGAGTTGGTTTGAGCCTGGTTTGTATGGCAGAAAATTACCAGTTTTTATATACCAGTATTACTATAGTACCGCGATACTAATGAATCATATTCGGTACTATACCACCTCTGAAAAGTACCGGTCCGCTTCCCCGTTGTCATCATGTCATTTCATTACTGGTTTACGAGCAGGGGAGCATGTTCGGCAGCGCACAATCACGGAGTACTTACAAGCAGACACAGTGTGTAGACCAGGGGTGTCAAACTCAAATACAGAGTGGGCCAAAATTTAAAACTGAACAAAGCCGCGGGCCAAGGTTGAACAAATTAACCTATTAATAGGGACCCAAACAAGTTTTACATTGATTAACAAGCAAGGCTTATATAACTTTATAGTCACATGGAAAATCGAGTTTCAATTTATATTAATTATTTAAAAAATATCAATGGCATATGAAATAAAATTTAAATAAAAATTGAGGGAACGGGCTTTGGTGATAGCGGGGGTGTATATTGTAGCGTCCCGGAAGAGTTAGTGCTACAAGGGTTTCTGGGTATTTCTCCCGTTGTGTTTATGTTGTGCTACGGTGCGGATGTTCTCCCGAAATGAGTTTGTCATTTTTGTTTGGTGTGGGTTCACAGTGTGGTGCATATTTGTAAAAATGTTAAAGTTGTTTATACGGCCACCCTCAGTGTGACCCTTATGGCTGTTGATCAAGTATGCCTTGCATTCACTTGTGTGTGTTAAAGCGGCATGTATTATGTGACTGGGCCGGCACGTTGTTTGTATGGCGGGAAAGCGGACGTGACGACAGGTTGTAGAGGACGCTAAAGGCACGCCCCCAATATTGTTGTCCGGGTGGAAATCGGGAGAAATTCCGAAGAATGGTTGCCCCGGGAGATTTTTGGGAGGGGCGCAGAACTTTATGAGTCTCCCGGAAAAATCGTGAGGGTTGGCAAGTATGAGTATCAGCGGTGAATGCAGTGTTACAGAGGCATCGCTTCTGTATAATACCGGCGGGCTAGCTCTAATCTTAATTTGATATTACCTCAAGGGCCAAATGAAATTACACGCCGGGCCAAATTTGGCCCGCGGGCCAGAGTTTGACACCCATGGTGTAGACAGAAAAGGGAGAACGGACGCATTTTGGCTTAAAAAAATAACGATAACACCAGAACGCCCTCAGGAAGAGGTGCTTTAAGACATGGCTAGCTAGCTAGCGGCTAAAGTCCAGCCGCAGAGTTTTAGCTACTTCTAAATCACTAATCCTCGCCTCCATGGCGACAAATAAAGTAAGTTTCTTACAAGTATCATCCCTGCAGGACGAGGGATAGCTAAACATGCTTCACTACACACCATAGCTTGCTGGCGTCACAATGTAAACAAACACCACTGGTGAATCTACACCTAACAACCAATGTAATGATACCAAGTACAGGAGCGTATCTAGTCGATACTACTATGATTACGTCGATATTTTTTGGCATCACAACCAACGTTCCCTCTAAAAGTTGTTTTTACTCATGTTTTTGGTGTGGTTACAAACAGTTTAGCCCTTTGAGACACTAGTGATTTAGGGCTATATAAGTAAACATTGATTGATTGATTGAATAAAGGGATTGACGGAATTCCTGTCCGTGAAGTGTCTCCACAGACGATAATTGAACTGTGTTGACAAAGATTGTTTTATTCATGGGGGCCACTCTTGTTGTCACTTGTCACTCATAGAATTGCATCACAAAATCATACAGGATAAATTGTAATGTGTTTATTTTGTTTAAAGTTCAGATGGGATTTTTGATTTTCTGCGCTGCATTAATTTGCTGTGCGCAGGACGCGTGAGTAGTTCGCAATTGCGCAATTTAGAGGAAACGTTGGTTGTGATGCCAAAATATATCGACGTAATCACAGTAGTATCGACTAGATACGCTCCTGTACTTAGTATCATTACAGTGGAACATTAAAGGGGAACATTATCACCAGACCTATGTAAGCGTCAATATATACCTTGATGGTGCAGAAAAAAAGGCCATATATTTTTTTTAACCGATTTCCGAACTCTAAATCAGTGGTCCCCAACCACCGGGCCGCAAAAGAATGTTTTATTAGTTTTTATTTAAAAAAACAAAAAAAACAAACAAACAAATATTTATTAAATCAACATAAAAAACACAATATACACTTACAATTAGTGCACCAACCACAAAAACCTCCCTTGTTCATTACAAAAACGTCCCTTTTTCATGACAAAGAAAAAAAAAAAAAAACATTAAAAAAAGGAACCCACCCCCCCCCCCCCATCACCCCCCCACCGGGCCGCGGGACAAATTATTAAGCGTTGACCGGTCCGCGGATACAAAAAGGTTGGGGACCACTGCTCTAAATTTTGGCGAATTAAAGGCCTTTCTGTTTATGGCTCTTTTTGCGATGACGTCAGAACGTGACATCTCCGAGGAAATACAGCCGCCATTTTCATTTTCAACACATTACAAACACCGGGTCTGAGCTCAGTTATTTTCCGTTTTTCAAGTATTTTTTGGAACCTTGGAGACATCATGCCTCGTCGGTGTGTTTTCGGAGGGTGTAACAACACTAACAGGGAGGGATTCAAGTTGCACCACTGGCCCGAAGACGCGAAAGTTTCTGCCGCCAGACCCCCATTGAATGTACCAAAGTGGCTCCACATTTTAACGGCGATGCTAAGGCAGACATGGCACAGAGATGTATGGATAACCTGCAGATGCATTTGCAACGATAAATTCAACTAAATCACAAAGGTGAGTTTTGTTGATGTTGACTTATGTGCTAATCAGACATATTTGGTTGCGGCGTGACGGCCAGCTAATCGATGCTAACATGCTACGCTAATCGATGCTAACATGCTATTTACCGGCGGTGCTAAAGCAGACATGGCCCAGAGATGTATGGATAACCTGCAGATGCATTTGCAACTTTATTATGTTTCCTTCCACCCACATTTAATGCAAAACAAACACTTACCAATCAAAGGATTTAAGTTGCTCCAGTGTCACGAGATGAGAAAGTCCTGATCGTTTGGTCCGCACATTTTACCGGCGATGCTAATGCAGCTATTCGGCCATGCTATGGCTATGAATAGCGTCAATAGCTTTTCGCTCAATAGCTTCAGTTTCTTCTTCAATACTTTCATACTCAAACCATTCGTTTCAAAACATGCGTAATCTGTTGAATCGCTTAAGTCGCTGAAATCCGAGTCTGAGTCCGAGCTAATGTCGCTATACCTTGCTGTGGTATTCACCGTTGTTTGTTTACATTGGCAGCACTGTATGACGTCACAGGGAAATGGACAGTCGCATCGCAAATAGCAAAAATCAAGCACTTTAAAGCTTTTTTTAGGGATATTCGGGGACCGGTAAAATTTTGAAAAAAACTTCAAAAAATACAACAAGCCACTGGGAACTGATTTTTATTGTTTTTAACCTTTTTGAAATTGTGATAATGTTCCCCTTTAAGTGTAGATTCACCAGTGGTGTTTGTTTACATTGTGACGCCAGCGAGCTACGGTGTTTAGTGAAGCATGTTTAGCTATCCCTCGTCCTGCAGGGATGATACTTGTAAGAAACTTACTTTATTTGTCGCCACGGAGGCGAGGATTAGTGATTTAGAAGTAGCTAAAACTCTAACTACCTCATTAGAAGCATTTAAGTCTCACCTTAAAACTCATTTGTATACTCTAGCCTTTAAATAGACCTCCTTTTTAGACCAGTTGATCTGCCGCTTCTTTTCTTTTTCTCCTCTGTCCCCCCTCCTTGTGGAGGGAGTCCGGTCCGATGACCATGGATGAAGTACTGGCTGTCTAGAGGTGGGACCCAGGATAGACCGCTCGTCGGGACCCAGGATGGACCGCTCGCCTGTGTATCGGTTGGGGACATCTCTACGATGCTGATCCACCTCCGCTTGGGATGGTTTCCTGCGGACGGGACTCTCGCTGCTGTCTTGGATCCGCTTTGAACTGAACTCTCGCGGCTGTGTTGGAGCAACTATGGATTGAACTTTCACAGTATCATGTTAGACCCGCTCGACATCCATTGCTTTCGGTCCCCTAGGGGGGGGGGGGGGGGGGGGGGTGTTGCCCACATTTGAGGTTCTCTCCAAGGATTCTCATAGTCATCATTGTCACTGGCGTCCCACTGGGTGTGAGTTTTCCTTGCCCTTATGTGGGTTCTTCCGAGGATGTCGTAGTCGTAGAGGTTTGTACAGTCCTTTGAGACATTTGTGATTTAGGGCTATATAAATAAACATTGATTGATAACGATTGCGGCTGGACTTTAGCCGCTAGCTAGCTAGCCATGTCTTACAGCACATCTTCCTGAGGGCGTTTTGGTGTTATCGTTATTTTTTACCCAAAATGCGTCCGTTCTCCCTTTTCTGTCTACACACTGTGTCTGCTTGTAAGTACTCTGTGATTGTGCGCTGCCGAACATGCTCCCCTGCTCGTAAACCAGCAATGAAATGACATGACGACGACGGGGAAGCGGACCGGTACTTTTCAGAGGTGGTATAGTACCGAATATGATTCATTAGTATCGCGGTACTAGAGTAACACTGGTATACCGTACAACCCTATAACAAACACACACATACAGTTTGGTGTGTGTGTCTTGTTGTGTGAGTGTGAATCCAGTTTCCAGTCAGCGGGGTCCAGTCCCAGCTGTTCTGCAGAGCCGACGCCATTATCACCCATGTGGCTGCTAATGAGTGACATGTTCAACATGGGGCTCCTTAGGACTGGCACTGAAATACACTATATTGCCAAAAGTATTTGGCCACCTGCCTCGACTCACAAATAAACTTGAAGTGCAATCCCATTCCTAACCCATGGGGTTCAATATGATGTCAGTCCAACTTTTGCAGCTATTCCAGCTTCAACTCTTCTGGGAAGGTTGTCCACAAGGTTTCGGAGTGTGTTTATAGGAATTTTTGATCATTCTTCCAAAAGATAGGCCTGGCTCTCAGTCTCCGTTATAATTCATCCCAAAGGTGTTCTATCGGGTTCAGGTCAGGACTTTGTGCAGGCCAGTCAAGTTCATCCACACCAGACTCTGTCATCCATGTCTTTATGGACCGTGCTTCGTGCAATGGTGCACAGTCATGTTGGAAGAGGAAGGGGCACGCCCCAAACTGTTCTCACAAGGTTGGAAGAATGGAATTGTCCAAAATGTTTCCTGGAGCATTCAAAGTTCCTATCACTGGAACAAAGTGGCCAAGCCCAACTTTAATTCTAAGAATCTTTAGATGAGTGTAGAAACACAAAACACTTATCATTTAAAACTAGAAATCAGTTGATGTCTTTTGAATTCAAAACAACGCGAGGGCCAGGACTTCCTGTGAAAGGACTCACGTGCTTCTTTGTTAGCTTATGTGACTAAAGACGAGAATGGAGGTAACAACATGGACCGGGTGTTGCTCAAGACTGTCATTTATCAGTTTATCTGCCAGGACTGCTCAATAATAGTTATTTTCTTTTAATATAATGCAACCTGTATCTATGTAATGTATGGTTTGTTTTCATTGTTTTTTAACACAATAAAAAAATATCAAAAATGCCTCTGTATACTTTGCAGGCCTATGCGGTTCTTTGGCCGCTCTGATGTGGCTCAGCTGCATAGTCGCCGACTCCCCCGATTATTTCGGGAGGTTTCCGGATTTCAGTGCCTCTCTCGGAAATCACCTGGGATGAACATTCTCCGATTTTCACCCAGACTACAATATTGAGGGCCTGCCGTGATGGCTATACTTTTAACGTCCTCTACAACAGTGGTTCTCAACCTTTTTTAAGTGATGTACCCCCCTGTGAACATATTTTTAATTCAAGTACCCCCTAATCAGAGCAAAGTATTTTGGTTTAAAAAAAGAGATAAAGAAGTAAAATACAGCACTATGTCATCAGTTTCTGATTTATTAAATCGTATAACAGTGCAAAATATTGCTCATTTGTAGTGGTCTTTCTTGAACTATTTGGAAAAAAAGATATAAAAATAACTAAAAACTTGTTGAAAAATAAACATGTGATTCAATAATAAATAAAGATGTCTGCACGTAAACTAAAAGTGCCCTCTTTGGGAATTGTATTAGGGACCCATCTGGATTCATGAACTTAATTCTAAACATTTGTTCACAAAAAAACTAGCTGTCAACACTGAATATTAAATTGTTGCATTTCTTTTCCCACTTTATGTACTTACATTCATATTTTGTTGAAGTATTATTCAATGAATATATTTATACATTTTTGCTATTTTTAGAAAAAAAAAAAAAAAAATCTCAAGTACCCCTTGGCATACCTTCAAGTACCCCCAGTGGTAGGCGTACCCCCATTTGAGAACCACTGCTCTACAACATGTCATCGCGCCCGCTTTTACATCATGCTATCTGAGTGCAGGCCGGACGCATGTATTTCGCTGCTTCAGTCATCACACGTACGAGATTGCAAGGCCTACTTGGTCAACAGCCATACAAGTTACACTGAAGGTTGTGATATAAACAACTTTAACACTCTTACTAATATGCGCCACACTGTGAACCCACACCAAACAAGAATGACAAACATATTTCGGGAGACCACCCTCACTGTAACACAACATAAACAGAACAGAACAAATACCCAGAATCCCATGCACCCCTAACTATTTCTGGCTACATTATACACCCCCGCTAGCACCAAACCCTGCCCACCTCAACCGACGCACGGAGGGGAAGGGAGGGGTTTGCTACTAGCGGGGGTGTATGATGAAGTTTTTAATTTCTCTTAATGTGGACATCAGTGGAAAAATGTTTGGATTTCTACTATAAAGCTTACATGATAGGAACAGCTGGACACTGAAAAATATGTTTTTTTTTGTGTGCATTATTTCCATTGGGAAAAATGGTTCCAAATTTGTGCTGTACTGACCAGCTGAGACAATGCAGATTGTGTGTGTGTGTGTGTTCTTGTATTTCTACGCTTCTTGAGACATCAACAAGGAAAAGTACCTACCATATGAGGACATAAATTATGGTCCCAATACGGAAAACCATTGCATCTAATAGATAATGTCTCATTTGCACCCCTGGTGGTGAAATCTATCAAACTTGTGGTGGTCCCAAAAAAGAGGGATTTTTCAAATTGACTGTGTCAGTTTTAAAAGTGCTCCCTCTCTGGTCAACATATGTAATAATAAGTGTGTGTATACATTTGAAGTGCTCCCTCTCTGGCCAGTATATGTAATACGTGTGTGTAAGAAATTGAAGTGCCCCCCTTTGGCCGAAATGTATTAAAAAAAAAAATGTATACAGAGACGAACTGTAATAACGAAGTAAATAATGACGACTAAAAACCAATTACAATTTTTGTTTTTTTCCTGAAAGCTTACCTTTTTTTAATTTGCATAGTATTTACCGTATGTTTCGGAGTATAAGTCGCACCTGTCGAAAATGCATAATAAAGAAGGAAAAAAACATATTTAATTCGCACTGGAGTATAAGTCGGATTTTTTGGGGAAATTTATTTGATAAAACCCAACACCAAGAATAGACGTTTGAAAGGCAATTTACAATAAATAAAGAATAGTGGACAACAGGCTGAATAAGTGTACGTTATATCAGTGGTCCCCAACCTTTTTGTATCCACGGACCGGTCAACGCTTAAAAATTTGTCTCGCGGCCCGGAGTGGGTGGATGGGGGTGGTTGGGATCCATTTTTTTTTTTTTTTTTTCTTTGTCATGAAAAGGGACGTTTTTGTCATTAAAAAGGGAGATTTTTGTGGTTGGTGCACTAATTTTAAGTGTATATTGTGTTTTTTATGTTGATTTGATTAAAAAAAATAATAATATATATTTATTTTTTTTTGAAAAAGGGAGGTTTTTGTGGTTGGTGCACTAATTTTAAATGTATATTGTGTTTTTATGTTGATTTAATAAATAAAAAAACAATAATATTTTTTTTTTTTTTTAAAGGGAGGTTTTTGTGGTTGGTGCACTAATTTTAGGTGTATATTGTGTTTTTTATGTTGATTTAATTGAAAAAAAATATATATATTTTTTTTTTGAAAAAGGGAGGTTTTTGTTGTTGGTGCACTAATTTTAAATGTATATTGTGTTTTTTATGTTGATTTAATAAATAAAAAAAAACAATAATATTTTTATGTTTTTTTAAAAGGGAGGTTTTTGTGGTTGGTGCACTAATTTTAAGTGTATATTGTGTTTTTTATGTTGATTTAATTAAAAAAAAAAAATCTTTTTTTTTTTTGAAAAAAGGAGGTTTTTGTGGTTGGTGCACTAATTTTAAATGTATATTGTGTTTTTTATGTTGATTTAAAAAATAAAAAAACCATAATATTTTTTTTTTTTAAAAGGGAGGTTTTTGTGGTTGGTGCACTAATTGTAAGTGTATATTGTGTTTTTTATGTTGATTTAATAAAAAAATAATAATAATAATATTTTTTTATTTTTTATAAAAACGAATAAAAAATTCTTCTGCGGCCCGGTGGATGGGAACCACTGCGTTATATGAAGCATAAATAACCAACTGAGAACTTGCCTGGTATGTGAACGTAACATATTACGGTAAGAGTCATTCAAATAATTATAACATATAGAACATTCTATACGTATACATTTACCAAAAAAATCTGTCACTCCTAATCGCTAAATCCCATGAAATATTATACGTCTAGTCTCTTACCTGAATGAGCTAAATAAGATTATTTTATATTTTACGGTAATGTGTTAATAATTTCACACACAAGTCGCTCTTGAGTATAAGTCAAACTATGAAAAAAACTGCGACTTATAGTCCGAAAAATACGGTATATATTATTAAGAAGGTACCAAATACAAGAATGTGTGTATATGTGATTCCCGCATACGCAATGCAACCCTGTGTTCCTTCTCTGAAATGAGTTATTTGTAGATACATAACCCTTTCCATCCAGCCATTAATTAGGTTTTTATTCTAGCTCAGTCTATCTTGTCAATTACTGTAAACAAATGGAAAAAAAACAACACATTGATAAAAGCTGCATAATTCATAAAATTGTTAGAGTGCTTTCACACTCTAACAATTCGTCCGCTGCTTCACATATTATTACGCTATTATTATGCATCTGAAGCGCCATGTCGACGTTCTCCAAAAGCGCTTTGACGCCATATGTGTTTGCTGATAACGCCGGCTCCAGCGAGCTGTTTGTGTTTGTGTGACCATGCATATTGAGTCACGTTTCACCGAAACCAAGCCAGCAGTAGTTATGTCCACTGCAAAAAGTCAGTGTTCAAAAACAAGGAAAAAAAATTACAAAAATGAGGCGTATTTTACTTCAACTAAGCAAAATTATCTGCCAATAGAACAGGAAAATTCAGCTTGTCAAGACGTTCCTAAACAAGTAAAATTAGCTAACCTCATTGAACCCAAAAATACCTTAAAATAAGTATATTCTCACTAATAACAAGTGCACTTTTCTCGGTGGAAAAAAAAAAAGAGACCTTTTTGCTCAATATGTGGAAAAATATTCTTAAATAACTAAATGCTAGTGCCATTATCTTGACATAATGGTATGCGCTCAATATCGTGATTTTTTTCATGCTTGAAGTGGGAAATTATTACTTTAAAAAAGTAGTTTTATACTTGAGTTTTAATGACACGGCTTTGCAACAGTTGATATTCTAGTTTCTATCATGTTTTACTCAATATAGGTCATAAAATCTCAGCAACAAGCTGTAATATCTTAC
This sequence comes from Nerophis ophidion, assembly GCF_033978795.1. NCBI lineage: Eukaryota > Metazoa > Chordata > Actinopteri > Syngnathiformes > Syngnathidae > Nerophis > Nerophis ophidion. Next base: position 63,879,302 of record NC_084612.1, read on the forward strand.
TGAGATCATTCAGGACTAAATCCCTTAAAATTAGTAAAACACTAACATAAAATCTGCTTCGCGAGAAGAATTATTTTATCAGACAGAAACTAAGCAAATATCACCCTTATTTGAGATATTTATTCTTACTTAGATTTCGGTTTTTGCAGTGTCTCTTTTGGCAAATCCACAAAGTCCAACGATCGGTCCTCCAAATACAACGTTGAATTTAATTCTGTCATGAGACGAACCTGCAAAGGCTGAAAATGTGTGTGCAATGTAATCTCCTCTGTGCTGCTGTGCGAGTGCAAGCTGTCAGGGTTAACACGACACGCCGTCGCAAACCTTTGCAAGTACGAGCATCTTCCCCCTTAAAACAAGGCTTTGATTTTCACCATTGATACAATAAAAATAAAAAAAACACAGCATGTCTTCTTGTCAATGCAGTTTTTGCACTCCAAAGAACATCAATCAGAAACACCGTTTGCAAATGTTAATCCCTGGGATTATTTCTGAGCAGCGTGTTAGTACAAAACTAGATTAATCCACACTGGAATTTAACATAAAAAAGAAGCGATGGAAGCGCCACAGTATTAAGTCAATACAGCAGCTATTTTTCCAGCTGTATTTCTTTGTATAAACCATGGGTCACCAACCTTTTTGAAACCAAGAGCTACTTCTTGGGTACTGATTAATGCGAAGGGCTACCAGTTTGATACACACTTAAATAAATTGCCAGAAATAGCCAATTTGCTCAATTTACCTTTAATAAATAAATCTATATATATATATATATATATATATATATATATATATATATATATATATATATATATATATATATATATATTATAAAAAAATGGTAGTTCTGTCTGTCATTCCGTCGTACATTTTTTTTCCTTTACGGAAGGTTTTTTGTACGGAATAAATGATGAGAAAAAACACTTAATTGAAGTGAAGTGAAGTGAATTATATTTATATAGCGCTTTTCTCAAGTGACTCAAAGCGCTTTACATAGTGAAACCCAATATCTAAGTTAGATTCAAACCAGTGTGGGTGGCACTGGGAGCAGGTGGGTAAAGTGTCTTGCCCAAGGACACAACGGCAGTGACTAGGATGGCTGAAGCGGGAATCGAACCTGCAACCCTCAAGTTGCTGGCACGGCCACTCTACCAACCGAGCTATACCGCCCGGTTGGTAAAATGTCCCCCCCGCCCCCCACCTCCTCTATTTTCCTCAATTGATGTACTCATTTAATTGTTATTGACATCCAGCATCAAGCAATCATTTCCATTACATCATATTTACATACATCATATATTTGTTGTTTGCCCTAAATGTCCAAATATTTTTTGTTTATATCCCAGCAATGCCCCTCCCCCCCTGAACTAAGTAATAACACCATGTGGATTAAATGTACAAACTTGACATTGTACAAAACTTGTGAATTTGGACTCTTGTTATTAATTATACAAAATGAACGGTTTAAAAGAGGAGAAAACAGGAAAAAATAAATAAATAAATGTTGAAACATAGTTTATCTTCAATTTGAACATTTTAAAATTCAAAATTCTACCCAAAAAAATGAAGAGAAAAACTACCTATTTTGAATATTTTTGGAAAAATAAAAAAAAAGAATTTATGGAACATCATAAGTAATTTTTCCTGATTAAAATGTTATAATTTTGATGACATGTTTTAAATAGGTTAAAGTCCAATCTGCACTTTGTTAGAATATATAACAAATTGGACCAAGCTATATTTCTAACCAAGACAAATCATTATTTCGTCTAGATTTTCCAGAACAAAAATTTTAAAAGAAATTCAAAAGACTTTGAAATAAGCTTTAAATTTGATTCTACAGATTTTCGAGATTTGCCAGAATATATATTTTTTAATTTTAATCATAGTAAGTTTGAAGAAATATTTCACAAATATTATTCGTCGAAAAAACAGAAGCTAAATTGAAGAATTAAATTAAAATGTATTTATTATCCTTTACAATAAAAACAAATACTTGAACATTGACTTAAATCGTCAGGAAAGAAGAGGACGGAATTTAAAAGGTATATGTGTTTCAAAATCCTAGAATCATTTTTAAGATTGTATTTTTTCTCTAAAATTGTCTTTCTGAAAGTTATATAAAGCAAAGTAAAAAAAATAAATGCATTTTTTTAAACAAGAGAAGACCAAGTCTTTAAAATATTTTCTTGGATTTTCAAATTCTTTTTGAGTTTTGTCTCTCTTACAATTAAAAATGTCGAGTGAAGCGAGACCAGCTTGCTAGTAAATAAATAAAATGTAAAAAATAGAGGCAGCTCACTGGTAAGTGCTACTATTTGAGCTATTTTTAGAACAGACCAGCGGGCTACTCATCTGGTCCTTACGGGCTACCTGGTGCCCGCGGGCACCGCGTTGGTGACCCCTGGTATAAACTAACCCTGCTAATCCTGTACCATTGCACACAGACAGATGAACATTTGCCAAAACGCAAACTTGTGCCTTTACTATTATTTTTATAACAGCACTGGTATTAAATCCTAAATTTGGACCTCATACATCCCATTAGTGTTGTTCCGATACTAATATTTTGGTACTTTGATACTTTTGTAAATAAAGGGGAACACAAAAAATGGCATTATTGGCTATATTTTACCAAAAGATCTAAGGGTACATTAAACATTGCAAGTTTGTCTTCAAAAAAACATACTAAACAACTTGTCTTTTAGTACACTGCAAAAACTGAAATCTAAGTGAGATTAAATATCTCAAATAAAGATGACATTTGCTTATTTTCTGTCTGATAAGATAATTCTGCTCACTAAGCAGATTTTATGTCTGAGTGTTTTACTTGTTTTAAGGCAGTGTTTTTCAACCACTGTGCCGCGGCACACTAGTGTGCCATTAGACGCAGTCTGGTGTGCCGTGGGAGATTATCTAATTTCACCCATTTGGGTTCAAAATATTTTTTTGCAAACCAGTAATTATAGTCTGCAAATGATGTGTTGTTGTTGAGTGGTTGGTGCTGTCTAGAGCTCGGCTAAGTAATCATGTAATACTCTTCCATATCAGTAGGTGGCAGCAGATAGATAATCGGAAACAGTGGGAGGCAGCGTGCAAGTAAAAAGGTGTCTTATGCTTAAACCAGGGGTGCCCATTACGTCGATCGCGAGCTACCAGTCGACCGCGGGGGGTGTGTCAGTCGATCTCCAGCCAGGCATTTAAAAAGAATAGACCTAAAAATTAGTGATCATCAATCTTCACCAAGACGTCACTTAAATGACATTCACGGTACCGGAGGGTCTTGTGAGATGATGCTGGCTGCTGCAAGATCAATATTATTAAATTATGACCGAGAGGAAGGCGAGAAACACTTTTTATTTCAACAGACTCTCGCGCCGTACCTTCCGTCAAAACTCTAAAGGCCGACTGCACATTTCCTATCTTCACAATAAATGCCCTGCTTCATGCTGTCTGCGCTAACTAAATACAGAGTCTCGGAAAACTGGCGTGCACAAGCGATCCCTCAGAAAGCTGGCGTGCACATCACTTGTGCACGCCAGCTTTCCGAGACTCTTATTTTGTTAGCAAAGGCAGCATGGCAGGGCTTTTATTGTGAAGATAGGAAATGTGCAGTCGGCCTTTAGAGTTTTGACGGAAGGGACGGCGCGAAAGTCTGTTGAAATAAAAAGTGTTTCTCGCTTTCCTCTCTGTCATTTTTTCATAATAATGAACTGGCAGCAGCCAGCGTCATCTCACAAGACCCTCGGGTGCCGTGAATGTCAATCAAGCAAGCTACGGAATTTGCTGCCAATGTTTTTCTTGTAAAGTGTATGGAAGCTGGATGAATTAGATGCCAAAAACCAACCACTTTCATGTGGTATTGTACAGAAAGGACAACTTTTTTTCTCCTCCATTTGAAAATGTGGCCGTTATCATCATTACTGTCTGATTCCAATCAATGCAAGTCATCAGAATCAGGTAATACACCAACTTATATTCTTGTCTTTGTGAAAGAAAGACATCTATATGTGTTACACATGCTTGTATTATCATTAAACACATTTAACTTGTTTACAAAAATGTCTCTTTCATAAATAAATAAATATAAATGATATATATATATAAATGAGGTAGATCCCCTCGAGTTGGTCAATTGAAAAGTAGCTCGCCTGCAGAAAAAGTGTGGGCACCCCTGGCTTAAACCAAAAATAAGCAAAAGGTGAGTGCCACTAAAAAAAAGGCATAGAAGCTTAGGGAAGGCTATGAAGAATGAAACTAAGACTGAACTGGCTACAAAGTAAACAAAAACAGAATGCTGGACAACAGCAAAGACTTACTGTGGAGCAAAGATGGCGTCCACAATGTACATCCCAACATGACATGACAATCAACAATGTCCCCACAAAGAAGGATAAAAACAGTAAAATATTCTTGATCGCTAAAACAAAGTAGATGCGGGAAATATCGCTCAATGGAAGACATGAAACTGCTACAGGAAAATACTAAAGAAAGAGAAAAAGCCACCAAAATAGGAGCGCAAGACAAGAAGTAAAACACTACACACATGAAAACAGAAAACAAGTCAAAATAAGTCAGGGTGTGATGTGACAGGTGGTGACAGTACACATACTTTGAGACAAGAGCTATAGTCATGCATGTTTGGTTATGCGTCAAAGTCTTCCAACAATTGCGACGACGACTTATTACTGTCAACTGAGTTTTGCTTTTTAATGATTTCTACTGGTGGTGTGCCTCCGGATTTTTTCAACGCAAAAAATGTGCCTCGGTTGAAAAAACACTATTTTAAGGGTTTTGGTCCTAAGTGATCTCAGTAAGATATTACAGCTTGTTGCCGAGATTTTATGACCTTTAATGAGTAAAACATGCTTGAAAGTAGAATATCAAGTGTTCCAAAGCTGTGTCATCAACACTCACAAGTATAAAACTACTTTTTTAAAGTAATAATTTCTTATTTCAAGCATGAAAAAAAAATTATGACTGACACAATTGTGCTGTTTTATTTTAAATGAAACAATAGAAAATACGTACTCATGTAGGAGTGGACTTATTAGTGAGAATGTACTTATTTTAAGGTATATTTGGGTTCATTGAGGTTCGTTAATTTTACTTGTTTTGAAATGTCTTGACAAGCCAAATTTTCTTGTTGTATTGGCAGATAATTTTGCTTAGCTCAAATAAAATACCCCTACTGTTTGTATTTTTTTTCTTGTTTGTGAACACTGACTTTTTGCAGTGTAGTAAGTAAATAAAAAAGGCTTCTTATTTATCTGCTGACATATGCAGTAATATATTGTGTCATTTATCATTCTATTATTTTGTTAAAATTACTAAGGACAAGTGGTAGAAAACGCATTATTAATCTCCTTGTTTATTTACTGGTAATATTTGCTTACTTTCTTTTTTAACATGTTCTATCTACACTTCTGTTAAAATGTAATAATCACTTGTTTGATACTTTACATTAGTTTTGGATGATACCACACATTTGGGTATCAATCCGATACCAAGTCGTTACAGGATCATATTCAAAGTCCTCATGTGTCCAGGGACATATTTCCTGAGTTTATAAACATAATATACATTTTTTTAAAAACAAAAAAAAACAAAAAACTTTGTGATGCTAAAAAATATCTATGTAGTCATAGTAGTAGTATTGACTTGATACTAGGGGTGTGGGGAAAAATCGATTAGAATACGAATCGAATCGTTTACGTTGTGCAATTCAGAATCGATTCTCATTTTTAAAAAATCGATTTTTTATTTTTTTAGTTTAATTTTTTTAATCAATCCAACAAACCACTTCACAGCAATACGATAACAATGCAATCCAATTCCAAAACCAAACCTGACCCAGCAACAATCAGAACTGCAATAAACAGAGCAATTGAGAGGAGACAAACACGACACAAAACAAACCAAAAGTAATGAAACTAAAATTTATATTATCAACAACAGTATCAATATTAGTTAGAATTTCAGCATAGCAGTGATTAAAAATCCCTCATTGACATTATCATTAGACATTTATAAAAATAATAAAAAAGAACAATAGTGTCACAGTGGCTTACACTTGCATCGCATCTCATAAGCTTGACAACACACTGTGTCCAATGTTTTCACAAAGATAAAATAAGTCATATTTTTGGTTTGTTTAATAGTTAAAACAAATTTACATTATTGCAATCAGTTGATAAAACATTGTCCTTTACAATTATAAAAGCTTTTTTAGAAAAAATCTACTACTCTGCTGGTATGTCAGCAGACTGGGGTAGATCCTGCTGAAATCCTATGTATTAAATGAATACAGAATCGTTTTGAATCGGAAAAATATCGTTTTGGAATCGAGAATCGAATCGAAAAAAATCGATATATTATTGAATCGTGACCCCAAGAATCGATATTGAATCGGATTGTGGGACACCCAAAGATTCACAGCCCTACTAGATACGCTCCTGTACTTGGTATCATTACAGTGGATAATATGCACGTATAACTAGATTATCCACATTTTTTTGTTTGTTTGTTGTTTATTTTTTTGTCCAAGGTCTGTGCTTATGGTATGCTTGTAATGTGTACTGTTTTGAGATTTATGTTTTTTTTATCATGACCTGTTGAATGTTTACTGTATTAACCTGCCTTAGGACAACGGATGAAAATTAGCTATTGCGCTAACCCCGCTAAATTAACATTGTTGCTCTATATTGAGGAATATGCATTGTCTTATTCAAATAAATAAATAAATCAGGTGTAGATACACCAATGCTGTTTGTTTACATTTTCACGCCATATTACATGTGTATTCTCTTTTGCCTATTAGACCCCAGGAAGAATATCTAGCAATATTGCAGAAAATACATAAAAGCAATTCCTCTTATTTGCAAGTCAATTGTAGTGCAATTTCTAACCCAGCAGATGGCGACTAACCATTATGAAATACTAAAACAGTATCAATGCAGTGTCGATACAGGTAGTGAGTGTGCCAGACCCTCCATGAGGCATCATTTACCTATTATTAAGAATTTGTCTAATGATTATGAAAAAAATAAGCATATCTGTTTTACATGTGTGCTGGTATGTGCTTTGGCAATAAGGGTGTCCTAGATTTGTACATAACAGACTTCAATAATAACAGCAACAATGACAAAGGAAAGTGTTAAGACATTTGTCGCTGTGCTGGACAATCCCAGGAAAAAAAAAACATTTGACAATGACATTGTGAGTTTATTTCCAGAATTACAGTGCAGTATAAACACATCCGAAGGCATTTATGTCAACTTGCAGATAGTCTCTGCAACTCGACACAACAGCAAGTCCAAGGTTGTGTTTTCTTTAAAGAGGAGCTTGAATTGACGCCGAGGCAATGCATGAGTCATAAAAAACAAAACAAAACAAAAAAAAACCCTGCAGTGCATACCATGACAGCGCACAGCTGAGACCAAGGCCTTTTTTTTACTAGCCTATAATCTCCACTTAATCAGTCACGAGGTGGGAGCTTTTTAAAAAGATGGATCAGGGACATACTCACTTCCCGGCAGCATAGACCTCCGCTGTGTCAAATAGATTGATGCCGTTTTCATACGCCAGAGTCATCAGCTGCTCTGCCATCTGTTGAGAACGCAGGGACAAGAAAACAGAAGGGAGAGGGGGTTGGGGGGGGATAAAAGATCCCTGATGATCACAGATCACAGAACATGTGCTGGATAACGTATCAAAATAGAGGGATTTGCCAGAACATGTGGACAGTTTCCATTTGTCAGCCTTTGCCTGACAGGTAGCGACAAAAGTGTTTTATGTTCTCACCTCATCTGTTATCTGTCCGCCGAATGTCACCCATGTTCCTGCAGAGGATGACAGGGAGAGGAGGCGGAATCAACAAACATATGGTATGGTTACTTCTTCCTTAGGGAACATTCAGACATTAAACACATTGAGTGAGGTGGAGTGTGCCTGGAGATATAGTCCAGCGTCTACTCCAGGGGTAGGGAACCTATGGCTCTCGAGCCAGATGTGGTTCTTTTGATGACTGCATCTGGCTCTCGGATAAATCCGAGCTGACATTGCTTAACACGATAAGTAATGAATAATTCCACTTGTAATCACAGTGTTAAAAATAACGTTCAAAATACAAAACATGCTCATGCATTTGAATCCATCCATCCTTTTTTCCACTGCACTTGTTCAAGAAGTTGCATTAAGGGTAAGAAGTCATTTATTTATTATTGGTTAATGTAGGGCTTGCCCTCCTGGGGGTTCTTCAGACCACCAAGCACCAACATGAGAGCCTGTTTCAGGGTTACAATATTGTTTTATTTTTCAATTAAGTCTCTCAGTTGCTTTGCCCAATTGTCATTTTCTCTTTCGTTCTCGCTCGCGCTCTGGCTCCAGCCCCAACCCTGTCTCTCCTCCTGGCTGCTGCTTATAATGTAGCGACAGGTGATTAGAGCACAAGGTCCAGGTGGGCCATCTACGCACCCGTCGCTGATTTTGAGGCCGATCCTGGCAACACCCTGCTTCGCTACAGGACCGCAGGCCACACCCCTCCACAGTTAGCTTCAGAATAACAATGTTACCACAAAGAATAAGAGACCTATTATACTCAAGAAATGTTGGTCTTACTTAAAAATGCACATGTTTAGTTGTGTTCAGTGTTAGAAAAATATTATAAAGCTCTTACGTAAATACATTTTAAAATATTTGGCTTCTTGGCTCTCTCAGCCAAAAAGGTTCCCGACCCCTGGTCTACTCGGTAAACATATAATGCCTTTGGATAGCGACAGTGCCAAGGAGAAGCCCGAGCTTGAAAACCCTCTGCTGTTGTATAAGTCTCCCGTTTAGGACATTTTGCCTTTCTGGCAAAGTACGTAAACAAATAAGGACATGGAGATTGGAGCTAATTTCAAAAGTCTGCATTTTTAAACCATCCAGTCCCAAGTTCGAGAAAAGGCTGGGCTTTGTTTTTTAGTAAGCTGAACTCAATGTTGTAGGTCAAAGTTTTTTTGTAGCATGGGGGACGACATCTTGACAAAATAAAAAAAAAAACATGTTTTCAAACCTGTTAGGCTAACTTCAGTTATGTCAAAGGAATGTGATTTTTAGTTTCTACAGTGATAGGTACAAAAATGAGAGTCTGGAGTGTGCAAAAAAACTGCCCAAATAAGCTCCAGATGTGTTGTTTGGTCTCTCAAATGTAGTCAGAAATTAAAAATATATACACTATATTGCCAAAACTATTTGACCTCCTGCCTTGACTCACATATGAACTTGAATTGCCATCCCATTCCTAACCCATAGGGTTCAATATGATGCCGGTCCCCCTTTTGCAGCTATTACAGCTTCAACTCTTCTGGGAAGGCTGTCCACAAGGTTGCGGCGTGTGTTTATAGGAATTTTCCACCATTCTTTCAAAAGTGCATTGGTGAGGTCACACACTGATGTTGGTCGAGAAGGCCTGGCTCTCAGTCTCCGTTCTAATTCAACCTAAAGGTGTGCAGGTCAGGACTCTGTGCAGGCCAGTCAAGTTCATCCACACCAGACTATGTCATCCATGTCTTTATGGACCTGGTTTTGTGCACTGGTGCAAAGTCATGTTGGAAGAGGAAGGGCCCCGCTCCAAACTGTTCCCAAAAGGTTGGGAGCATTGAATTGTCCAAAGTGTTTTGGTATCCTGGAGCATTCAAAGTTTCTTTCGCTGGAACTAAGGGTTAAGCTAAGCCCTTGAAGAGTTAGTGCTGCAAGGGGTTCTGGGTATTTGTTCTGTTGTGTTACTGTGCGGATGTTCTCCCGATATGTTTATCATTCTTGTTTGGTGTGTGTTCACAGTGTGGCGCATATTTGTAACAGTGTTAAAGTTGTTTATACGGCCACCCTCAGTGTGACCTGTATGGCTGTTGACCAAGTATGCTTTGCATTCACTTGTGTGTGTGAAAAGGCGTAGATAGTATGTGATTGGGCCGGCATGCAAAAGCAATGCCTTTAAGTTTTAGTCATAAATTTTACTTATTGAAACCGATACCGATTAATTTCCGATATTACATTTTAAAGCATTTATCGGCCGATAATATCGACAGTCCGATATTATTGGACATCTCTAGTTAAAACACTAATGATAACATTCTCTGGCCCAGGGGTCGGCAACCCAAAATGTTGAAAAAAACATATTGGACCAAATATACAAAAAAAAATTAAAAATATTTCTGGAGCAGCATAAAATATAAAGCTTTATATGATGAAGGCAACACAAAATGTAAGTGTCTTTATTAGATATATTAGCCTACCATCAAAATTACTGTGTCGCAGGCTGATGCAAATCTTTGTTGACAGAAATTATGAAATTTAATATTTTTTCTACACATTTTTACAACATTGGAAAACATTAGTAAAACGGAGGCTTTTCAGAGGGTGCGATAACTCCTGGAAATGACTGGCTTAGAATGGCCAATGGTAAAGATGTGGGTGTCCGAGTTAAAGGAAACGGAAACTACAAATAAAATGAGCTCAAATATACCTAAAATACGAGGCATGATTGTCAGGCTTGCCCCTGACAGTTTGTTTGTGTTCTAGTTTTTTCGTCTGTGTGTGTAGTATTTCCTGTCAGTGCTCTTATTTTGTCTGTTTCCTGTGTTTCATCCCTGAATGCTCTGTCCCCTCATCTGTGGGTGATTGGCCCCTGGACACACCTGGTGTCAATCAGCCAGATGCTATGTGAACCTGCCTTCCCATCCAGTCTGGGCTGGATTATTGTCATTGTTACCTGTCTTGTCATGTATTGTCGCTCCTGTCGCTCGTGTCTTGTTGTGTCAATGCAGCATTGCGGTAAGCTATATTTGGTAGCGGTTTGTAGCTTACTGTCTTTTGTTCCCTGTTTCCAAGTTTGTTGGTCCAGAGCCAAGTTTGTTATCTGCCTTGTGCGCTCTTTTTGTTGTACCCTTTGTTTGGTTTTGTTTTCGTGTTAAAGATTAAATTATGTTTTCTTATTCAATGCCTGCCTCCTTCTCTGCATCTTGGGGTTTGTCAACAACAGACTTTGACAATGATGATGCATTATGCACATACAGCTAGCATAAATAGCATGTTAGCATCGATTAACTTGCAGTCATGCAGTGACCAAATATGTCTGATTAGCACTCCACACAAGTCAATAACATTAACAAAGCGCATCTTTGTAGATTCACGCACAGCATAAAATGTTTGATGGACAAATAGAGACAATGAAGGACTGGCATAAAACACATCTTTCCGTGGCAGCATCAGGGAAAGTTGTATGTGTAAACAAACTACGGTGCGTTCAAAGACATCCGAAATGAGGACAAAATGGCGTTTGCCACATACTCTCATCAGTGAAGCATGTTTGACATAAACCGTGGGATTTTTAACAAATAGGAAGGATTGTGTCATGTTTGTCCTCCGACAGAAACCATATTAAATATGTATAATATATATATTTTTTCCTCATCTTTTTCCATTTTCGAACATTTTTGAAAAAGCTCCAGGGAGCCGTTGGTGTTCTAAATGTGCACTGCAAAAACTGAAATCTAAGTAAAATTAAATATCTCAAATAAGGGTGATATTTGCTTATTTTCTGCCTAAGATAATTCTTCTAACTAAGCAGATTTTATGTTAGAGTCTTTTACTCGTTTTAAGTGTTTTGGTCTTAAATGATCTCAGTAAGATATTACAGCTTGTTGCTGAGATCTTATGACTTATAGTGAGTAAAACATGCTTGAAACTAGAATATCAGCTGATGCAAAGCTGTGTCATTAACACTCACAAGTATAAAACACATTTTTAAAGTACTCATTTCTTACTTCAAGCATTAAAAAAAAATCATGATGCCGAGCGCATAATACTTAAAGGCCTACTGAAATGAGGTTTTCTTATTTAAACGGGGATAGCAGGTCCATTCTATGTGTCATACTTGATAATTTCGCGAGATTGCCATATTTTTGCTGAAAGGATTTAGTCGAGAACATCGACAATAAAGTTCACAACTTTTGGTGCTGATAAAAAAGCCTCGCCTGTACCGGAAGTCGCAGACGATGACGTCACAAGGGTGAGAGCTCCTCACATCCTTACATTGTTTATAATGGGAGCCTCCAGCAGCAAGAGCTATTCGGACCGACAATTTCCCCATTAATTTGAGCGAGGATGAAAGATTTGTGGATGATGATATTGATAGCGAAGGACTAGAAAAAAATAAAATGAAAAATAAAGTAAAAAAAAAAAAGGCGATTGCATTGGGACGGATTCAGATGTTTTTTAACACACTTACTAGGATAATTCTGGGAAATCCCTTATCTTTCTATTGTGTTGCTAGTGTTTTAGTGAGATTAAATAGTACCTGATAGTCAGAGGGGTGTGTCCACGGGTGTCTTGAGGCCAGTGTCTGAGGGAAGTCGACAGCAGGTACAAGGAATGCGCAAACTCCACTGATCTCCGGTAAGAGGTGACTTTTTACCACAATTTTCTCACCGAAACCTGCCGGTTGACATGTAGTCGTGATCCATATTCGCTTGACCGCTCTGATCCATAGTATAGCTTCACATCCGGGAATTTTAAACAAGGAATCACTGTGTGTTTGTGTGGCTAAAGGCTACAGCTTCCCAACTCCATCTTTCTACTTTGACGTCTCCATTATTAATTGAACAAATTGCAAAAGATTCAGCAACACAGATGTCCAGAATACTTTTTAATTGCGCGATGAAAGGAGACGACTTTTAGCCGCAAATGGTGCTGCGCTAATATTTCCAAAAACTCTGCGGGAAATCTAAAATTGCAATTTAGTAAACTAAACCGGCCGTATTGGCATGTGTTGCAATGTTAATATTTCATCATTGATATATAAACTATCAGACTGCGTGGTCGGTAGTAGTGGGTTTCAGTATAGGCCAGGGGTCGGGAACCTTTTTGGCTGAGAGAGCCACGAAAGCCAAATATTTCAAAATGTATTTCCGTGAGAGCCATATCATATTTTTTAACACTGAATACAACAAAATGCGTGCATTTTTAAGTAAGACCAACATTTTTAGAGTATAATAAGTCTCTTATTATTTTTATTAACATTGTTATTCTGAAGCTAACCAATAATAAATAAAATGTCATGTCTCTTGATCATGTTTTTGTTTGGCCAAGTGCTGTTTGTCGTTTGGACTCTTTAAGTTCCTGTTTTTTACCACTCCCTTGTCTGGTTTCCTTGGTTACTCATTTTGTCCACCTGTCTCTGGTGGACAAAACGCCCGCTCACCTGCTTCCCGAGCACTAATCAGAGGCAGTATTTAAGCTCGTCTTTGCCAGTCAGTCGCCCTGTGCTGACTTGTTTCATGCCTTGCCATAGTTTTGTACCTCATGCCATGCCAAGTAAGTTTTGTTTGATTTATGTTCTTAGTCTGTTTATGCGTTAGCTTTATTCTTTAGCCCCAAGTTGTGCCTCTGCTGTGAGCGATTATTGTTTGTAGATTTTTTTAGTTAAAATTAAATCATGTTTTTACCTAAATGCCATGTCCCGAGTAGTCCGTCTGCCTTCCTGGGAGAATGACCCCGCAGCAAGCTGCAACTCCCCCCCATCGTGACATAAAATACTTCTTACCATTAATGCGACTTCTTGAACAGGTGCGGTAGAAAACGGATGGATGGATATAAATGCATGAAAATGTTTTCTATTTTGCACGTTATTTTTAACACTGTGATTACCAGCGAAATTATTCATAATTATCGCATTAAGCAATGTCAGCTAAGATTTATCTGAGAGCCAGATGCAGTCATCAAAAGAGCCACAGGTTCCCTACCCCTGGTATAGGCCTTTAATTCAAAATAATGTTTTTCAACATATTGAGCAAAAAGGTCTCATTTTTTATTTAAAATAATATTTTTCAACATATTGAGCAAAAAGGTCTCATTTTTTATTTCTACCAAGAAAAGTTCACTGTTATTAGTGAGAATATCCTTATTTTAAGTTTACTTTTGGGTTCATTGAGGTTAGCTATTTTTACTAGTTTTGGAAAGTCTTGACAAGCCGATTTTTCTTGTTCTATTGCTTAGTTCAAATAAAATACCCCAACTTTCTGTATTTTTGTCCTTGTTTTTGAACACTGACTTTTTGCAGTGTGAGCAAGTTGCATGCAAACAGACCCTTTTTAGATTTTTTTTGTATAAACCCTTTTTAAGCTGAAAGAAAGAAATGAATCCCTTAATGTCCCGAGGAGCGCTAAATAAATGCCCATGCCCAATGGGAAATTTAAATCCACTTTCAACCTATTAGGTCTTGCTTCTCTACTTCCTTTGTCACCACTTGAGGAGGAAGCACTAAAAGTCCCCGCCATGATTGGGTTACACAATGCATCCAGGGCACAACGAGCCATTTTGTGTCTCTTACCTAATCCAAGACAGGACACGCGTAGACCCGATTTCCCAAGGTTTCTGTGGAGACAAGAGCAAAGATGTCAACAATAATGCATTCTGACGACATTTATAAGAGATTATTTTATCACTGTTGGCAGCAATGACCTCGGGTGTTATTTTCCGCATTTGATTGGTAATTAATGAACAGCTCGTAGTGAAAGAAGAGCCTGTTCGTTCATGGAACCTTTAAAACATATCCTGGATAATGCAAAATACTTCGCTGACAGACATGCATACTCTGGTATTTAGAGTAATGCGCATTTAGTTGATTGCTTTAAAAAAAAATAAAAAAATCCAGAGTGCAGCAAAAGACTTGACTGATGTAAGGAATAATCAAACATAATGAAGCGTGCTGCCTGTGGTCAGCCTTTTTAAAAAGATAAAGAAAAAAAAAGAAAAAAACCCCGAATCTGAGATGATGTAATGTGTGCGGGAGTCAGAACGACTGTGGGGGAGGAGATGTTTGGTATATATTTTCTTACACTGCCTGTATGGAAATAAGCTGGATGTGAAACAAGGGAGAAGGCATGATGAGTTTCCACATCAAAAATAAAAGGGAACGTCTGTAGCCTTTTATTTGTCATAGTCTAAGTCAGGGATGTCAAACTCAAATACAGAGCGGGCCAAAATTTTAAACGGAACAAAGCCCCGGGCCAAGGTTGAAGAAATTAACAAGTTTTGTATTAAATATTGAACAAGCAAGGCTTATATGACTTTAGTGACATGCAAAATCCAGTTTCAAATAATAATAATAATAATAATTTAAAAAAATATCAATGGCATAACAAATACAATTTTAATAAAAATGTTTTGCCTTTTTTTCTATTTGCAATCTGCTGAGGTAAATATCAAATGTTTTCCACAGGCTAATAATACATTTGAAAATAAAATAACAATAATGAATGAATCAAACATTCAAGCCTTGAAGTAGCAAGAGAAAATGCATGAATAAAACGTTAATTATTGGTCAGTTTGCTGTAAGTTAACCGGAAGAGTTAGTGCTGCACGGGGTTCTGGGTATTTGTTATGTTGTGTTACGTGCGGATGTTCACCCGAAATGTGTTTGTCATTCTTGTTTGGTGTAGCGCATATTTGTAACAGTGTTAAAGTTGTTTATACCGCCACCCTCAGTGTGACCTGTATGGCTGTTGACCAAGTATGCCATGCAATCACTTGTGCGTGTGTGTGTGTGTTAAAGCCACAAATATTATGTGACACGCTGTTAGTAAGGAGGAAAAGCAGACGTGACGACAGGTTGTAGAGAACGCTAAAGGCAGTGCCTTAAATGCACGCCTCCAATATAATGTCCAGGTGGAAATCGGTAGAAATTCGGGAGAATGGTTGCCCCGGGAGATTTTCGGGAGGGGCACTGAACTTCGGGAGTCTACCGGAAAAATTAGGAGGGTTGGCAAGTATGAGTATTAGCGTTGAATGCGGTGTTACAGCGGCACCGACGCTGTATAACACCGGCGGGCCAGCTCTAATGATATCTAAATTGAAGGGCCAAATTAGATTACACGGCGGGACAGATTTGGCCCACGGGCCAGAGTTTGACACCCATGGTCTAAGTTCACACTTTTCATGTTTGGTGCGGTTAAAAGGAACCCTCCTTTTTTTCTTCTTCTTTGTCATGAAAAAGGGGACGTTTTTGTCATGAAAAAGGGAGTTTTTTGTGATTGGTGCACTATTTGTAAGTGTATATTGTGTTTTTTATGTTGATTTGATAAAAAAAAAAAAATATATATATATATATATATATTTTTTTTTTTATAAAAAATTCTTCTGCGGCCCGGTGGTTGGGAACCACTGCTCTAGGGGACCGAACGCAATGGATGTCGAGCGGGTCTAACATGATACTGTGAAAGTTCAATCCATAGTGGATCCAACACAACCGTGAAAGTCCAGTCCAAAGCGGATCCAACACAGAAACAGAAAGAGGTCGTGTTGTTGTTTTTTTCTACATTTAAAAGGTTGGTAACATATTATGGTGGTTATTTGGTCTAAGTTTTGCATAGATTTTGTTTTACAGATCATATTCAAGCTACTTTCTCTCTGTCTCTTCAGGACACCAAGTTTCATGGGCTGTTCTTATTTACGTGCCTCCACTTAGACTGTCTTCTTACCGTCTTACCAGCTTGTCGATATACCGTATTTCCTTGAATTGCCGCCGGGGCGCTAATTAATTTAAAACCTCTTCTCACTCCTGCGCTTACCAAAGGCATGTGGTAAAAGTAAGCATGCGCTAATTATTTTAAAACATCTTATCACTCCGGCACTTACCAAAGGCATGCAGTAAAAAATTCAGTGTGATGTAAGCTTGGACCTTAAATCCTACTGAATAGCTCTTAATATTCTTCCCTTTATGCGATTTCAAATTACCGGTATTGAAATCAGCCTCCTCCATTTTGAAAATGATGACAGGGAAAGTGTCACTCGTGACGTTCACAAGTGTGACCAGGCGGTAATACAGAGCATGCGCTAATTATTTTGGGAAGCGAGTTTGACCCGGCAGTAATTCAAGGCAGGCGCATACTATATGCCCCGCGGCAATTTAAGGAAATACGGTACTTGTGGCAGTGGGGGTGTGGCTATTGGCGTGGTCAATATAACGTCAAATAATTTGCATAATTGTCAATGACACATTATTTTCTTTAAAAAAAAGGCTGAAAAATCGTACATGCATTTAAAAACAAATCGGAATGATTAGTAATTGGAATCAACCAATGTTATGTTCATATAATTGTGCTCTATTTTTCCATATGCTGGTCGTTCAAGTAAAAGAAGTCCATTTTCTGCTACCCTCTAAACACAAGTACAGTCTGCAATAACAAATAAAATATATAAAACCCAAAACCAGTGAAGTTGGCACGTTGTGTAAATTGTAAATTAAAAACACAATCCTTTTCAACCTATATTCAATTGAATTGACTGCAAAGACAAGATATTTAACGTTCAAACTGGTAAACGTTGTTATTTTTTGCAAATATTAGCTCATTTGGAATTTGATGCCTGCAACATGTTTCCAAAAAGCTGTCACAAGTGGCAAAAAAGACTGAGAAAGTTGAGGAATGCTCATCAAACACCTGTTTGGAACATCCCTCAGGTGAACAGGCTAATTGGGAACAGGTGGGTGCCATGATTGGGTAAAAAAGCGGCTTCCATGAAATGCTCAGTCATTCACAAACAAGACCGGGGCAAGGGTGACCACTTTGTGAACAAATGCGTGAGCAAATTGTCGAACAGTTTAAGAAAAACATTTCTCACCGAGCTATTGCAAGGAATTTAGAAATTTAACCATTTACAGTCCGTAATATCATCAAACGGTTCAGAGAATCTGGATAAATTATTGAACAATGATATTACAGACCTTCGATCCCTCAGGTGGTACTGCATCAAAAAGTGACATCAGTGTGTAAAGGATATCACCAAATGGGCTCAGGAACACTTCGGAAAACCACTGTCAGTAACATCTGTAAGTTCAAGTTAAAACTCTACTATGCAATGTGAAAGCCATATGTCAACAACACCCAAAAATGCCATCGGCTTCGCTGGGTCCGAGCTCATCTAAGATGGACTGATGCAAAGTGCAAACATGTTCTGTGGTCTGACAAGTCCACGTTTTAAATTGTTTTTGAAAATTGTGGACGTTGTGTCCTCCGGACCAAAGAGGAACAGAACCATCCGGACTGTTATAGGCGCAAGGTTCAAAAGTCAGCATATGTGATGGTATGAGGGTGTATTAGTGCCCAAGGAATGGGTAACTTACACATCTGTGAAGGCACCATTAATGCTGAAAGATACATACAGGTTTTGGAGCAACATATGTTGCCATCCAAGCAACGTCGATTTCATGGACGCCCCTGCTTATCTCAGCAAGACAATGTCAAGCGACTGTTACAACAGCGTGGCTTCGTAGTAAAAGAGTGCGGGTACTAGACTGGCCTGCCTGTAGTCCGAACCTGTCTCCCATTGAAAATGAGTGGCGCATTATGAAGCCTAAAATACGACAACTGAGACCCCAGACTGTTGACTTTAAGCTGTAAATCAAACAAGAATGGGAAAGAATTCCATCTGAAAAGCTTCAAAAATTGGTCTCCTCAGTTCCCAAACATTTATTGAGTGTTGTTAAAAGGAAAGGCCTTGTAACACAATGGTAAATGGTTAGAGTGTCCGCGCTGAGATCGGTAGGTTGTGAGTTCAAATCCCGGCCGAGTCATACCAAAGACTATAAAAATGGGACCCATTACCTCCCTCCTTGGCACTTAGCATCAAGGGTTGGAATTGGGGGTTAAATCACCAAAAATGATACCCGGGCGCGGCACCCCTGCTGCCAACTGCTCCCCTCACCTCCCAGGGGGTGATCAAGGGTGATGGGTCAAATGCAGAGAATAATTTCGCCACACCTAGTGTGTGTGTGACAATCATTGGTACTTTAACTTTAAAAATGCTCCACTACATGATGCACACATTCTTTAAAATGCAGCCTTTGGTCTAAGAAAATAGTGTGAATACTAAGCAAACCACATTTAAGTGTGCACAAAATTTACTATTTTTTTAATACTACAAACGTGAGCGCAGCTTAACAAGGCTCCAATCACGTCACTTTTTACAGCGGACCAAAATTAATCCGTCCTGAGCCAGAGAAGAAAGTCACATCTCAAAGAACCGCGTACCTTTGTGCTGAACGCAGTGACCAGGTTAAGAAGATCCCCTTAAGCAAAGGCGTAGCTAATCTTTAATTAGCTCCCTTTTATTTATTTGCACGAGGGAAAACACCCCCCCGAGGCTGCTGCTGCTCCGCATCACAATCAGAGGGGCTCAAAAGCAGATTACGAGCCGTAATTGTTGCGTTGTGTTGTTTGCTTCTGTGTTTGAAATGATGCACTGAGGCATCTGCTTAGAGCTACAGCAAACTATGTCCTCCATTAAACATGCACAGTGGAGTGTGTGTACCTTCTACAAAGTGTGTTTAAGTCTAAATCAAAACTACACTCCGCATGAAACCTATTTTATGCCCAATTAGAACATTTCATGTGATTCATCACATTAGCATTAGAACATAAGCGGACACAGGAAACCTAATTTGCACTTTATTAATCACAATGTTGCACTTTGTTTGTATACAATGTGCAACGCCACGTTTACAGAATTATTTATTCAAAACAGAAGTTTTGCCTCTCATATAAAACACTTTAGTTTTTCTGAAAAGTGCAGTTTGTATCAGTTCCAAAATGAACAACTTGTTAAAAATGTGAATTTTCCTGAGAGAAATGCATTGATTAACGTGGACCCCAACTTAAACGAGTTGAAAAACTTATTCGGGTGTCACCATTTAGTGGTCAATTGTACGGAATATGTACTGAACTGTGCAATCTACTAATAAAAGTATCAATCAATCAATCAATCAATCAATCAATCAAATGTGGTGTATTTATCTCTGTAAATTGTGGCTTTGTTTGTCTCCTTTCAAAATACTATTTTTTGATAAAGTAAAAGCAAAAATTGTTTTGTATTACCTCTTTTATTTGTATTTTATTGTTTTATGGTACGGCAATGAGGTGGCGACTTGTCCAGGGTGTACGCCGCCTTCCGCCCGATTGTAGCTGAGATAGGCACCAGCACCCCCCCGTGACCCCAAAGGGAATAAGCGGCAGAAAATGGATGGATGTCTTATGGTATTTTATGGGCTGCAGCTATCAAATAATTTGGCACTAGAGTAAAATATCCAATAGTTTTATTAATCAAGTAATCGGACAAAACACTTAATATACAAAACCCAAAACCAGTGAAGTTGGCATGTTGTGTAAATCGTAAAAAATGATTTGAAAATCCTTTTCAACCTATATTCAACTGAAAACCCTGCAAATACAAGATACTTAACCTTTGAACTGGTAAACACTGTTATTTTTTGCAAATATTAGCTCATTTGGAATTTGATCCCTGCTACATGTTTCAAAAAAGCTGGGACAAGTGGCAAAAAAGACTGATCAAACAATTATTTGGAAAATCCTCCTGGTGAACAGGCGAATTGGGAACAGGTGGGTGCCATGATTGGGTATAAAAGCAGCTTCCATGAAATGTTTAGTCATTCACAAACAAGGATGGGGCGAGAGTCACCACTTCGGAACAAATGTGTGAGCAAATTGTCGAACAGTTTAAGAACATAATTTCTCAACCAGCTATTGCAAGGAATTTAGGGATTTCATCACCTATGGTCCATAATATCATCAAAAGTTTCAGAGAATCTGGAGAAATCAGTGGACGTAAGCGGCAAGGCCGGTGACCATCGATCCCTCAGGCGGTACCGCATCAAAAAGCAACATCGGTTTGTAAAGAATATCACCACATGGGCTCAGGAACACTTCAGAAAACCATTTTCAGTAACTACAATTTGTCACTACTTGCACCTACAGCAAGTTAAACTCTACTATGCAAACCGAAAGCAATTTATCAACAACACCCGGCTTTGCCGGGCCCGAGCTCATCTAAGATGGACTAATAAAAAGTGGAACAGTGTTCTGTGGTCAGACCAGTCCACATTTCAAATTGTTTTTGGAAACTGTGCATGTCGTGTTCTCTGGAACAAAGAGGAAAAGAACCATCTGGATTGTTGTAGGCGCAATGTTCAAAAGCCAGCATCTGTGATGGTATGGGGGTGTATTAGTGCCCCAGGCATGGGTAACTTAAACATCTGTGACGGCATCATTAATGCTGAAAGGTACATACAGGTTTTGGAGCAACATATGTTACCATCCAAGCAACGTCTTTTACATGGACGCCCCTGCTTATTTTAGCAAGACATTACTTTTTGTAGTAAAAGAGTGCAGGTACTAGTCTGGCCTGCCTGTAGTCCAGACCTGTCTCCCATTGAAAATGTGTGTCGCAGTATGAAGCGCACTGCGTACCCGGACTGTCGAACAACTTAAGCTGTACATCCAGCAAGAATGGGAAAGAATTCCACCTGCAAAGCTTCAAAAATTGTTCTCCTCAGTTCCTAAATGTTTACTGAGTGTTAAAAGGAAAGGCGATGTAACACAGTGGTAAAAATGCCCCTGTGCCAACTTTTTTAAGTTGTCTAAGTTAATGATTATTTGCCCCCCCAAAAAAAAATGTTTCTAAGATCGGACATTAAATATCTTGTCTTTGCGGTCTATTCAATTGAATATAAGTTAGTATACGTTATTGTATCCTGTTTTTATTTACCATTTACTAGGGGTGTAATGGTACGTGTATTTGCATCGAACCGTTTAGGGGGTTTCGGTTCGGCACGCAGGCGTATCGAATGAGTTCGGAAGCAGAAGTCTTCAAAAGCTGCTCTGCTTTCTGCCTCTGCCTCATTGTCCCGCCCACACAACCATCTGATTGGTTACATACAAAGCCAATCAGCAGTGCGTATTCAGAGCGATGTAGTCAATGCTTTAGCGTCGAGCAGAGATATTCGTCTAGCAGGGGAGGAGCAGACTCTACCCAAATTATGCTAAACAGTTCCCAGTCACAACTATTACAAACATCACTATGAGCCTGGGGCTTCACGGTGGCAGAGGGGTTAGTGCGTCTGCCTCACAATACGAAGGTTTTGCAGTCCTGGGTTCCAATCCAGGCTCGGGATCTTTCTGTGTGGAGTTTGCATGTTCTCCCCGTGAATGCGTGGGTTCCCTCCGGGTACTCCGGCTTCCTCCCACCTCCAAAGACATGCACCTGGGGATAGGTTGATTGGCAACACTAAATGGGCCCTAGTGTGTGAATGTGAGTGTGAATGTTGTCTGTCTATCTGTGTTGGCCCTGCGATGAGGTGGCGACTTGTCCAGGGTGTACCCCGCCTTCCGCCCGATTGTAGCTGAGATAGGCGCCAGCGCCCCCCGCGACCCCGAAAGGGAATAAGCGGTAGAAAATGGATGGATGGATGGACTATGAGCCTGTTGACCTTCTAGAAACTTAAACTGCAGCTCAGCTCGCTCACAGTATAGGCTTGAGATGAAGGCTAATTAGCTTTTAGCGTAACGTTAGCTCATTTTGCTGTGTGTGTGTGTGTGCGTGTGTGTGTGTTAGGGGCAGCAAAGCCCTGTCTGTCTGTTATTTCATTGAATTCTATTGTGTTTAGGGATGAATAGTCTCTCCTATTGCAATTGTACTATTTTTCAGCTATAGTTACATGAATCATTAGTAATGTAGCAGCCTAGTTTTGAATAGCAGGGTCCCTACTATCACATGTTGATAAAAATACAACATTTACATAATAAAAGTCAACTACAGGCTTCCCAAATGCTGTAATAAATTAAGCATGATGAGTTGACATTAAACAGTTTCAATGGAAACTGTTTAATGTTGCACTTTTTATATGTAGAAGAAAGGTTTTGTCATTTTATTTAACCAAAGCAACATCTTGAGGCAGTTTAATGTGGATTAACTTGGGCAGAATTATTATAGTGTTCCCAATGTTAAAAGGATAAAGCCATTGTTTACAAATTTGGTAAATAAATAACCAACAAATTTATATTTTGTTGTTTTCTGACTGTACCGAAAATTAACCGAACCGTGACCTCTAAACCGAGGTACGTACCGAACCGAAATTTTTGTGCACCCCTACCATTTACACAACGTGCCAACTTAACTGGTTTTAGGGTTTGTATATTACAGTCATTTTTTTGCAACATATTTAAAGCATTTTCTAGCACCCGCACATCAGCAGTCACAGCTCTTTCAACAATGGCAAGGTCGTCCCTATGTCAGCACATTGATGCGTGCAATATTTTACTCGGGTGGCCTTGAATAGTGCAGCGTGCCGGGCTGCAGTGACCTTCTCGCAGGGCTCAGCTCAGGTTCCAGCTGAGCCCCGGCAGACAAAAATCCCAACATTGAAGTCATCTCTCTTGCTGCCTCATCAACCATAAAGAAAAACAGGCCCAGGTACATGACAGAGTCACCAAAGCATTAGTGAAGACAAAACCTGTCATCGGGACACTGAGCACGTTTGAAAGTAATGTTTCGATCAGGTTTTTACGCTGTTAGAAAAAAAAAGAGGAGTCTATCTGCAGTCCGTGAGTCCGAATGTACAATCTACTCTCACTGGACTCATCAATGGACTGCAAGGTAACTGGAGCCATCATAAAGGTGCAGGTGTATTACCAAGCTGTAAAAGTCAGGGGTACAACATTAGCCCTTCTGATCCAACGGGACTTGGGGTTGAGTTACGATACTTCAGAAATAGGATTGGATTTTAGCTGAGTGTGATATCAGTGTGACCTCCACAAAAATTTGAGCGGTAAGCCTCAAGGATAATCCAATGATCCAAATCGCAGTCAATATTGGTTATTGAATCCTTGACTTGATTTAGAGTCAGATTTAAAAGGGATCATATAGTTGTGGTCTACATTACATGTCAGTCAATCAATCAATCAATGTTTATTTATATAGCCCTGAATCACAAGTGTCTCAAAGGGCTAGACAAACCACTACAGCATCCTCGGAAGAACCCACATAAGGGCAGGGAGAACTCACACCCAGTGGGACGTCGGTGACAATGATGACTATGAAAATCTTGGAGAGGACCACATATGCGGGTCTAACATGATACTGTGAAAGTTAAATCCATAGTGGATCCAACACAGCCGCGAGAGTTCAGTTCAAAGCGGATCCAAGACAGCAGCGAGAGTCCCGTCCACAGGAAACCATCCCAAGCGGAGTCGAATGTCCCCAACCGATACACAGGCGAGCGGTCCATCCTGGGTCCCGACTCTGGACAGCCAGTACTTCGTCCATGGCCATCGGACCGGACCCCCTCCACAAAGGAGTGGGGGACAGAGGAGAAAAAGAAAAGAAGCGGCAGATCAACTGGTCTAAAAAGGGAGTCTATTTAAAGGCTAGAGTATACAAATGAGTTTTAAGGTGAGACTTAAATGCTTCTACTGAGATAGCATCTCAAACTGTTACCGGGAGGGCATTCCAGAGTACTGGAGCCCGAACGGAAAACGCTCTATAGCCCGCAGACTTTTTTGGGGCTTTAGGAATCACTAATAAGCCGGAGTCCTTTGAACGCAGATTTCTTGCCGGGACATATGGTACAATACAATCTGCAAGATAGGATGGAGCTAGACCGTGTAGTATTTTATACGTAAGTAGTAAAACCTTAAAGTCACACCTTATTTGTCATGGTCCACGTCTTGGACCATGTCATATTCTGGTTTTGTTTCTGTTTTGTTATTATCCTGTGTTGTATTCGACGTCTTTGGTTCCCGGTGGCACTTCCTGTTTGGTTTCTGTTGTCACGGTTACTCATTTAGTGTCACCTGTTTCTTGTTTGTCGTCACGCACCTGATTTGATTAATTATCTCCTTATTTAAGACCGCCCTTGTTTGTCATTCGTTCTCGGACGATAGTTTGCTACACGCAACAAGTGACATCGCGCATTGTGGTAACTATCTTTTTTCACCCCTATTAGCTTCCATGCTATTTTGTTTGTTTACTTGTCCCTAGTTTACATACTAGCACTTTCAGTTCATTGTAGCTTCCACGCTAGTTCTGTTTGTTTTGTCTTTAGTGCCTATGTGCCAGTATTTATGTTATTAGTTTGTTTTTGTGGTTAGGAATAAATCATCATTCCTACCTTAACGCTGTGTTCCACCTGTGCTGCACCACGAGAACGCAAACACACGCCACGATCCCACCCAGACGTCACATTATTAAAGAACCACAATGGTGGTTCTTTAATAAAACATTAGCATGGATTCTGTTTTACAGACTGTTTCAAGCTCCTTTCTGACAGTGCAGTTATATGGGTGGTCTTATGTACATGGCTCCACTTTGAGAGAGGCTTCACCCAGTCAGCCATGTCGTAGTTTTTATTGCTTCCATAGCGACTCTACTGACAGATTAGGTTAGAACTAAGACCCTGTCTATATTAAGCCAGATAACTCATTAAACAAAAAAAAATATTTAGCCTAAGCCCCGTTTCGGTCAGACTAAATCATCGTTTAAAGACCTACTGAAACCCACTACTACCGACCACACAGTCTGATAGTTTATATATCAATGATGAAATATTAACATTGCAACACATGCCAATACGGCCGATTTAATTTACTAAATTGCAATTTTAAATTTCCCGGGGAGTTTGTTGAAAACGTCGCTGAATGATGACGTGTGTTTGTGACGTCTCGGGTTGTAGCCCAGCACCACTTACGGCTAAAAGTAGTCTTTTTTCATCGCATAATTTACACAGTAATTTGGACATCTGTGTTGCTGAATCTTTTGCAATTTGTTCAATTAATAATGGAGACTATAAAGAAGAATGCTGTTGGTGGAATGCAGCTGCCTTTAGCACCGAAACACAGCCGGTGTTTCTTTGTTTGCTGTGAAGCTTTAACACAGAGCGGTCCAGTAAACATGTTTCTCTACGTCAACCAGCAAGTTTTTGGATGGGAAAATTGTGATATTAAGTCGGCTCTTACCGGAGACTTGAGTGGATTATGCGGCCTCCTCCTGTAGCTGTCAAAAAGGCAGCTGTGATATTGGCTCATCCGTTGGCTTCTCTCAGGGACACTGGCGTTCACCACAGCCCTCCGACTTTCAGGTATGACTTTATAATCTCACTAAAACACTATTAACACAATAAGCAGATAAGGAATTTTCCAGAATTATCCTGGTAAATGTGTCTAATAACATCTGAATCGCTCACACTGCCGTCGCCTTTTCTTTTCTTTTTTTCAGTGCTTCACTCTAACTTTCCTCATCCACGAATCTTTCATCCTCGCTTGAATTAATGGGGAACTCGTCGCTTTCTCGGTCCGAATTGCACTTGCTGCTGGTGGCTATGATTATAAACAATGTGAGGAGCCCTACAACCCGTGACGTCACGAGCACATCGTCTGCTACTTCCGTTAAAGGCAAGGCTTCTTTATTAGCGACCAAAAGTTGCAAACTTTACCGTCGATGTTCTCTACTAAATCCTTTCAGCAAAAATATGGCAATATCGCAAAATGATCAAGTATGAGACATAGAATGGACCTGGTATCCCCGTTTAAATAAGAAAATCTCATTTCAGTAGGCTTTTAAGGTCTTGGATAACTTTTTACACGGGTATGTGCGCCGTCTACTTCATGAATCTCCGGCTCTTCGCTTTGTATGGACTCATTGATCGTTTACAAAGTGAGTTCGGAGAGGAAGTGATGCCAGAAAGACCGCGCCACAGCCAGCTTCATAACAAAACGGTTTCGTAACTCGGAGCTAACCACTGGAAATATGGAGTCGAGTCATCCAGACTTGCCCGTGTTTCTCCTTCCGTCTGTACAGACGCTTGTGGAAATCACACAGGAATACCTTAAGAGAAAGCGATTGCAGCTATTTGGGATAAAACACTTCTCAGGAGGCAAAATAACTTTTGAATGTCCAAGTCAGCTTTCATTCTACTCACCGAAAAACTTTGTCCATTTGTGGAAGGAGAGACAACAAAAATGCGGGCTCAAGTGGATTACCATGAATTGATTAACGTGGACCCCGACTTAAACAAGTTGAAAAACTTATTCGGGTGTTACCATTTAGTGGTCAATTGTACGGAATATGTACTGTACTGTGCAATCTACTAATAAAAGTATCAATCAATCAATCAATCAATGTGATAAAAAAGGTAGTGTGTTCTTTGTATTACCTGGCCGTCGAGGGAAGACTACGGAAAATGGCAAATGCTTTTGGAGTGGCAATGCAGACTGTATCAGTTATTCTCCGCCATGTATGTCGCGGACTCAACGTCTAGGTCCAGAGTATATAAAGTCACCAAAAAGGAATGGACAATGAAGGTGAAGTGTTAGAATATTTATGCATATATTATCACACAACTTTTATGCTTAAGGGCCATTGCTATAATTATTGTCAATTGTGCTGAAATGGTATTTTTCTTTGTCTGTGCAAAGCTGGCAATCCAAAAGATTGCAAGCCAGTCTGGTATCAGTGTCTGTGTCCAGGAACGGCCTGCTGACTGCAAAGACCAAACACCGCGGTGACGAAGACAGAGCAGAGACAAGGAGATATCACCAGCGTCGACACATTTGCATTTTGCATAATCATATATTGTGTCTAACTGGAGTTATCGAGATAACCCTCTTACCTCAGCGACAGCTTCAGTGATGTAAACGGGGACCTCCCCCCAAAAATTGAGGAAGCACGCGGGCTGGTCTTTTAGAACGTAGTTTGGATCTGTAACTAGAATACAGCCCAAAACGCGTGTCTCCTCATTGAGCCAAATTGAACTCTGTCTCCGCATGATTCCTTGCTTCTCGTCTGCTTAATAGATGTCATCAGTGTTTGAACCTGACATAAAGGCAACAGAGTGAGGCGTGTCCTGACCAGATATCAAGATCCCTAGATTGATTGATGTAAAATATTCTTTATCACATTGTTTACTTTCACGTGTCCATTACAGATTTGATTAATATATTAAAATCGGGTGTAATTCACTACAATAGGGCCCCACATTTAACTTGATTCCAGTTAATTGAAATACTACAAAACTGAATATTGTTCAGATAAGTTAAATTTACCCTGAATGACCTTAGCTTAGTATAGAAGGGGCCTAAGCCTGCATGTTATACACGGTATGATGGTAGAAACAATACACATTTTGGAACGGTAGAGAGCTGTGCTCTGCTGTCATACCATCAAAAAATGCATTCGGTAAAACATTTGATACATATTTATATTTTTGGGTGGGAAGAAACCAGAAGTTACAACGCAAAGTTCGTTGCATGGAGTCGCTTGCACTTTTTAGGAAACCAGCAAAAAAGGAAACAGATAGTATGACTGAGAAACGGGAGGGACACGCAAACAGCCAATCAGGTAAAAGTATCAACTATTATGTTTGGTTGTGCCATCTTTCTGTCTTGCTGTAGATTCTCTGCATGGAGTGAAAAGAGAAACTGTGATATTTTCATACATAACTCAATAACAGAAACTTGTCTTCAATTTTGTTGGTTGTAATGCAGACTGTCTGACAACATCTTGACACTTCCAATTTGTCGGTTTAACTAGTACCGTATTTTCCGGACTATAAGGAGCACTTAAAATCCTTTTTTTTTTCTCAACACTCGACAGTGCGCCTTATAACCCGGTGCGCCTCATGTAAGGAATAAGTTTGGCTGAGCTTACTCACCTCACAGCTATTTTATTTGGTACAATGTGTAATGATAAGTGTGACCAGTAGATGGCAGTCAAACATAAGAGATAAGTGGAAAGTAAACAAAACCAACATTTTAAATGTTCCATTGAAAATATAGAACATTACAAACAGCGCTTAAACATCTATGAGAATGTTTTAGTGCGACTTTGGTATGCTATGAAGCCGCACTGCTTGATGGATTGTCGGCGCATTAAGCATAGGAGTATCATTATGGTGTGTGTATAAGGTAAGACATTATCTGTCGTTTTGTTTGGCAATATTATGCAAAAGCAACGTGTCTTACCTCCTGGTACCTGCTGATCTGTGTTTGGGATCTGCATAAATTCTGAAAAATTGCGCGAGTCCACCTTTGTAGTCGGTGTCGATAAGTTGATAAGCTTCTTCTTTTTCTCTATCTTTTTGTTATGTGACATTTATCCTCCGCTGTTGCCATTTCTAATATAAAGTAGTGTAAAGTTCTTACTTATATCTGTCAGTTAACTTGCCATGAAAGCGCTAAAACATACCGGGGTAGTGAGTTTACATTATTCACCCAAAAAACTTCAGTTATTAGCGTTCCGGTCAGACGTTTTTTGACGTTTCCGGATGAGGATATACGCTGCTCCATTATTGATTGAAGTAAAGTCTGAATATCATTAAAACAGTTAGCTTCATCTTTTGACACTTCTTCCAACCCCGTCCTTGCACGCTACACCGCTACAACAAAGATGACGGGGAGAAGACGCTGCCGAAGGTGAGCCACGTAAATAACACCGCCCACAAAACGGCACATCAGAAAGCAGCTTGAAAACATAATCTACGCAACATTTTGACCAAAGAACCACCATTACATGTTATGTACACCACAAGGAAGTGTTTTGCATATGGGAAAAAAAAATAAAAATATGACTCCTTTAATGTGCCCTATAATCCGGTGTGCCTAATATGTGAGAAAAGATCAAAAATAGACCATTCATCGGCAGTGCGTCTTATAACCTGGTGAGCCCTATTGTCCGGAAAATAAAGTAGCTTTCCTAACTACTCTATATCGTATTCAATAGCTTATACACAATCGCCATCTAGTGTCTCAAAACTGCAACTGCCTTTAAATCTACTGCATTTATTTGACCACCTTAGTCATGCTAATAATCCTACCTAGCTACCAGCCACCTTTTCCACTGATAAAATATCACCCTTGGGAAGTTGGAACTCGTATTACTGTATATGTTGGCAGGCTTAAATAGGTGATAAAAAGTATCAATTATTATAAAAAACGTTAATCTTGAGACAGTTTCCAGCCATATTGCCCAGCCCTAGTTAGAACTATATGTTACTTTGAAATGGTAATGTGCGAGCCAGTCTGCCCCACAGCAGACTGGCTGTGGGGCAGACTGCTGTGGGGCAGACTGCAAGAAATCATGCGGAGACAGAGTTCAGTTTGCTGTTGGCATGGACACTCTAGGAAGAGCTTCAATCGTCTGCCCACACAGCATCCACCATCTGCAGCCATTTATTGACAATTAGGCGGACCTGTGTGTTAGCTCCACCCGCACCCAGAGTCAGATCAATGGTCAGCAAGAACATACAAAAACAATGTTCAACAATAGCAAAAAAGAAGGAGCTTATTGACTACAGCGTCGGACACACTCAAAGTACTTTGGGTATATCTCAACTAGGAATGTACGGTATACCGGTTTTGGTATAGTATCGCGGTACTAATGAATCAAAAATGGTACTATACTGTTTGAAAAATACCAGTTTCAGGGCATAACGTCATTGCTGGTTTTGCAAACAGAGGAGCATGTTCGGCAGCGCACAATCACGGAGTACTTACAAACAGACACAGTGTGTAGACAGCAAAGGGAGAACAGACGCATTTTGGTCTAAAAAGTAACGATTAAGGTGAAGTTATAACACTGAAACGCCCTCAGGAAGAGGTGCTTTAAGACATGGCTAGCTAGCTAGCGGCGAACGTCCATTCACAGTTGTTTTAGCTACTTCTAAATCACTAATCCTCGCCTCCATGGCGACAAATAAAGTATGTTTCTTACAAGTATCATCCCTGCAGGACGAGGAATAGCTAAAAATGCTTCAATACACACCGTAGGAGGATACGATAGCTAACTGAGAGATAGCACCCAGCATGTAAACAAATGGCATGGGCGGATCTACACCTGGCATCCACTGTAATGATACCAATAGAATAGAAAGTACTTTATTGATCCCAGGGGGAAATTCAGCCCCACAGTTCGCTCACAATAAACAATAGACACTTGGGTATTTTTTTTTACATGTGAATAACATAAATACAGTCTATTATACTCGGATAAGCGGAAGATGATGGATGGATGGATGGACAGTCTATTATACGGCATTATTCACATGTGAATAATATAAATACAGTCTTTTATACATTCAAATACAGTCAAAAAGGAACATATGCCATTATACAGTCTGATGGCTGTCGGTATGAAGGACTTCCTGTGTCGTTCCGTGTTGCATACCAAGTATCTAGTTGATACTACTATGATTACATCAATATTTTTTATCGTCACAAAATATTTTTGAAATAAAAAAAAAAATTCATATCATGTTTATAAACTCATTAAATATGTCCCTGGACACATGAGGACTTTGAATATGACCAATGTATGATCCTGTAACGACTTGGTATCGGATTGTTACCTAAATTTGTGGGATCATCCAAAACTAATGTAAAGTATCAAACATCAGAAGAATACATGATTATTACATTTTAACAGAAGTTTAGATAGAACATGTTAAAAGAGAAAGTAAGCAGATATTAACAGTAAATGAACAAGTAGATTAATAATTAATTTCCTACCACTTGTCCGTAATAATTTTGACAAAATGATTGAATGAAAAATGACAATATGTTACTGCATATGTCAGCAGACTAAATTAGGAGTCTTTGTTTGTTTACTTACTACTAAAAGACAAGTTGTCTAGTATGTTCACTATATTATTTAAGGACTAAATTGCAATTAATCAATCAATCAATCAATGTTTATTTATATAGTCCTAAATCACTAGTGTCTCAAAGGGCTGCACAACCACAACGAGAACCGCGGTACAGAGCACACATAAGGGCAAGGAAAAACTCACCCCATTGGGACGTCAATGTGAATGACTATGAGAAACCTTAGAGAGGACCGCATATGGGAGACTGAAAGCAATTATTGTCGAATGGGTCTAACATTATATTGTGAAAGTCCAGTCCATAGTGGATCTAACATAATAGTGAGAGTCCAAACATATGTTGAATGTACCCTTTTTGTTGAAAAAAAAAAGCCAATAATGCAGTTTTTTTGTGGTCCCCCTTATTTAAAAAAGTACCGAACAGTATCGAAATACATTTTGGTATCGGTACTGGTACTAAAATATTGGAATCGAGATTACACTAATCTCTACCATATATGGATAATTCACTGTTGTCACCGATGGCAAAAACCTTCACTAATTGGACAAATACTAAACAGCTCGTTTCCCAGAAGGCAATATTGTTTTATAAATATACCTGCGATGCCTCCATGGGTTGACTTATGCAGGTAAGAAACATTTGCATAATAGGGCCACTTTAAGGGCAAGGTACACTCAATGAATTGGTAAAAGCTTTTGGTTCAAATACTTTGAAAGACATGTTAGCATACACGTGATACCAACATATACTCAGCTTTTTAAAATCATTAAATAAACGGTCAGTGACTAATGAAGAATCAGTGCTTCAGTTTTGCCGTGTGCCTGCAAAGATGTTTTGGTGCGGCGTAGCTCAGAGGCTAGAGCGGCAGTGCCAGTCGTTTGAAGGTTTCAGGTTCAATTCCATCAGAGTTGTTGTGTGCTTGCTCCCAGTGCCTCCCACACTGGTTTAAATGTAGCTCGAAAAAACATGTCGATAATGGGTTTCACAGCGTAAAAGTGCTTTGAGTCTCGAGAGGAAAAAGCACTACACACATTTAATGGCACCATTTTTTTCCACCAATTTTGATAAAATGTTACACAGCCCACTTAAAGTGGTGTCTGTAAATGGTGTCTGTAACACGGCTGATCAAACAAAACAGAAGTCATTGTCATGGACCCACTAGCTGTGTAAGCTAGATCTCCAATCAGCTAAAAAAAATAAAAAAATAAAAAATCAGTCTAAGCCTGGGCATCTGGCTTTTTTTTCCTTAGTCCGACTGAAGCAGACTGAGGCTAAGGGAGAAAAAAAACCTCATAGCCATAGCACACAAACGTGTGTAAGAGGAAAACATCAAAGCCAAGAGCAGAGTTAATACAACCAACTGCCACTCCAGCAGTGCCACATCTACACAAAGCCACAAAACTACAAATAATCAACCAATAATATACATTGTACACACACAACTGCACCATGCATAGACAAGCAACCAAACAAAACAATAATTTCAATACCCACACACACTGTGGGGGGAGCATGGCCAGAGACAGAAGCAGACCCAACAAAGCAACCAATAATTATTTCCTGTCAAACTCTTAATTTTTATTTTCCATTTCCTGTTTCGTACCATTGGCAACGGCTTCACTTTGCACGAGTGGCGCAAACGTGTGGAAGTGTGTTTAACTATCGCTGGATCATTGTGTTTTGGATCATGTTGGAGTTGCTATTTTTTTATTGTTTGGACGATGCTTCCTGTTGCATCCGCATGAGTTTTTTTCTTGTTTAGTGCCTCCTTTTTTTTTTGTACATTCTTTAATCGTTGTCTGGTGGTGCTCCGAGTGAGCTTTCCTATCGGTGCAATTAAAACTACAGATGATTGATAGTGGCTTTTTTGCCGATATCCGATATTCCCATATTGTCCAACACTTAATTACCAATTCCGATATCAACCGATACCGATATTGGAATATATACAGTCGTGGAATTAACACATTATTATGCCTAATTTTGTTGTGATGTCCCGCTGGATGCATTAAACAACGTGACAAGGTTTTCCCAAAATAAATCAACTCAAGTTTTGGAAAAAAATGCCAACATGACACTGCCATATTTATTATTGAAGTCACAAAGTGCATTATTTTTTTTTTAACGTGCCTCAAAACAGCAGCTTGGAATTTGGGACATGCTCTCCCTGAGAAAACATGAGGAGATTGAGGTGGGCGGGGTTGGGGTGGGGGTTAGGGGGAGCAGGGGGTGTATATTGTAGCGTCCCGGAAGAGCTGCAAGGGATTCTGGGTATTTATTCTGTTGTGTTTATGTTGTGTTACGGTGTGGATGTTCTCCCGAAATGGGTTTGTCATTCTTGTTTGGTGTGGGCTGACAATGTGGCTCCTATTTGTAACAGTGTTAAAGTTGTTTACACGGCCACCCTCAGTGTGACCTGTATGGATGTTGGGTGTGTGAAAAGCCGTAGATATTATATGACTGAGCCGGCACGCAAAGGCAGTTCATTTAAGGTTTATTGGCGCTGCGTACTTCTTCCTATGTCCGTCTACACAGCGGCGTTTTAAAAAGTCATACATTTTCCTTTCCCCTCCCCCCCAAAAAAATTATTAGATTTTACAGTTAAAATGACATTAAACAGTCATACTTTGCACACGCAAACCCTTTATACAGGCACACATCCACTCATGAGGAGAGAGGTGCACTTGAACTTTAACAACTCAAGGTTTACAGTATAGACATTATTAGAAAAGATACCTAAATAATGTATTTATATATCCATCCATCCTGCTGCGGCTAATGATCAGCAAGCTATCCAGACCATAGCAAAATGGATAAATATTCCTCGGCATCAAGGATCCTCAGGAAGTGATCACAAGATCAACTTCCGAGGGCCTGTCCACCGTTCACACTTAAAAAAGGAAAAAAAAAAAAGTAAAAATTACAGGGCTTGATCAATACGAAACAATAATCACAACAACAACAAAATCAAGTAAACCATGACAAAACCATATCAAAAGTGACACAAAAAAAGCAAGTGTAGTGTAGAATCAATACAAAAAATGATAAAAAAATAAATAATTACCGTATTTACTTGAATTGCCGCAGGGCATATAGTATGGGCCTGCCTTGAATTACTGCCGGGTCAAACTCGCTTCCCAAAATAATTAGCGCATGCTTAGTATTACCGCCTGGTCACACTTGTGACGTCACGAGTGACACTTCCCCTGTCATCATTTTCAAAATGGAGGAGGCTGATTTCAATACCGGTAATTTGAAATCGAAATAAAGGGAAGGAGATTAAGAGCTATTCAGTAGGATTTAAGGTCCAAGCTTTCATCACACTGACATTTTTACTGCATACCTTTGGTAAGTCCCGGAATGAGAAGAGGTTTTAAAATAATTAGCGCATGCTTACTTTTACCGCGTGCCTTTGGTAAGTGCAGGAGTAATTAGCGCCCCGGCGGCAATTCAAGGAAATACGGTAAAATAAATAAATACGTTAATTTTACTTTTTGAAACAGATACCGATAACTATGATACCGAAAATTTCTGATATTACATTTTAAAGAATTTATCGGACTGCTATTATCGGACTTCCCAATTAAAACAGTTTTTGACCGCAGCTCGAATTTGCTCCATCTTGCCGGTTTTCTGTCCTTTTGTCAACATCATAACTGAGGTGTGACTTGTTCATGATAATGAATTCAAAACAAATGACTTGATTCATTGTGTTTTTTTTAAAGCCTTAACAAAACCAATAATACGACACCTTAGTAGGCTCGACCGATGAGTAACTATCAGTGGTTTACATTAAGCAGACGATATTGCATATTAGCCTTTATTCAATAAGCTGTGGGTGTGCAAAACGAGGACTTGAAGGGGCTTGAAGTGTTGACAATTGAGGATGTGTGTGAAAAGTGGAGAGAGATGACAGGACAGGGTGAGGAATGAGTACACAAGGTCGTGGAGCTGTAAAGAGAAACGTGTTGAGAGACGCTCGCCGAGCAGGACTATTAATACAACCTCCGACAAACAAATACACTAAATGCCACCGGCTCTCGTGCGGGTGTCAAATGTGATGTTCTTCATTCATGTTGGTAAAGAATCCACTTGATAAGAATAGAAAAGGAACGGAGAAAATCTATGTGACAAGACAAATTAAGTTACATTTCTGACACTTTATTAATAGAGGAAGCAGGACTCTACAGTCTTGGATGAGTTACCTTGTGATAGAGTATTAATGCCGTCTACTTCCTGTAACATATAGCAAGATACTGTAGAGTACTCATGTATTTTATGGCTACAACTGGGACATTACACCATATTGGTATTATTTACAACCCTAGGAAACAAAATGTTTGAGTGCATGACAAATTCAACTGTAATTTTTGTTTTTTTTATCCAGCAAAGTCCCTGAATATTGATTTGATCGCATATAGTGTTGTCCCGATTCCAATGTGTTGGTACCCGTACCAAAATGTATTTTGATACTTTTTGGTACTTTGGGAACATATAGAATGTTGGTGTTGTTTACTTGAAACATATTGCAATCATAGTGCAGTCTACACATATCTCTTATGTTTGATCGCCATCTACTGGTCACACTTATCATTACACCATGTACCAAAAAAAAAAATGCTTCAAGGGGAACATTATCACAATTTCAAAAGGGTTAAAAACAATAAAAATCAGTTCCCAGTGGCTTGTTGTATTTTTTGAATTTTTTTTTCAAAATTTTACCGGTCCCGGAATATCCCTAAATAAAGCTTTAAAGTGCCTTATTTTCGCTATCTTCGAAACCACTATCCATTTACCTGTGACGTCATACAGGGCTGCCAATACAAACAACATGGTGGTTACCACAGCAAGATATAGCGACATTAGCTCGGATTCAGACTCGGATTTCAGCGGCTTAAGCGATTCAACAGATTACGCATGTATTGAAACAGATGGTCGGAGTATGGAGGCAGATTGCGAAAACGAAATTGAAGCTATTGAGCGAATAGCTATTGACGCTATTCGGCCATAGAGTGGGTGTACCTAATGAAGTGGCCCATAGCATGGCTGCCTTATTAGCATCGCTGGTAAAATGTGCAGACCAAACGATCAGGACTTTCGCATCTTGTGACACTGGAGCAACTTAAATCTGTCGATTGGTAAGTGTTTGTTTCGCATTAAAAGTGGGTATCTAGTTTCAAATGTACATACAGCTAGCGTAAATAGCATGTTAGCATCGATTAGCGTAGCATGTTAGCATCGATCAGCTGGCAGTCACAACAACATCAACAAAACTCACCTTTGTGATTTTGTTGACTTAATCGTTGCAAATGCATCTGCAGGTTATCCATACATCTCTGTGCCATGTCTGTCTTAGCATCGCCGGTCAAATGTGAAGACACTCTGGTTCATTCATTGAGGGTCTGGCGGCAGATTTCTTGCCAGTGGTGCAACTTGAATCCCTCCCTGTTAGTGTTGTTGCACCCTCCGACAACACACCGTCGAGGCATGATGTCTCCAAGGTTCCAAAAAATAGTCGAAAAAACGGAAAATAACAGAGCTGAGACCCGGTGTTTGTAATGTGAAAATGAAAATGGCGGCTGTGTTACCTCGGTGACGTCACATTCTGACGTCATCGCTAAAAGACCGATAAACAGAAAGGCGTTTAATTTGCCAAAATTCACCCATTTAGAGTTCGGAAATCGGTTAAAAAAATACATGGTCTTTTTTCTGCAACATCAAGGTATATATTGACGCTTGCATAGGTTTGGTGATAATGTTCCCCTTTAAAGGTCGGTGAGCAAAACCAGGGTTAAAAGGCGCACTGTCGAGTTTTGAGGGAAAACATGATTTTAAGTGTGCCTTATAGTCCGGAAAAATACGGTATATTTAATGTATTTGCTAATTCGATGCTAAAAAGTAATTTTCGTTACTTTACTCTTAGTATTGTAACTCAAATGTTTAATGATAATACAAGCATGTTTACTCTTAGTATTGTAACTCAAATGTTTAATGATAATACAAGCATGTTTAACACACATAGATTCCTTTCTTTCATGAAGACAAGAATATAAGTTGGTGTATTTGATTCTGATGACTTGCATTGATTGGAATTAGACAGTGGTGCTGATAACGTCCGCATTTTCAAATGGAGGAAAAAAAAAAGTCCTCCTTTCTGTCCAATACCACATGGAAGTGGTTGGATTTGGCATCTCATTTGTCCAACTTGCATACTCGTTTTTTGTTATGAGAGTAGCATATGTGTGTGGCCCTTTAATGTCTGGCAGCAGGTGAGTGACGTCAGTGAGTGTGCGGGTGGGCAAGCAAGTGAGAAAGCTGTCGCTGAGGGCGAGGGAGAAATACATTGGCATCAAACTCCGTAGCTTGCTAGCTTGTGCACGCTAGCTTTCTGAGACTCTTATTTTGTTAGCACAGGCAGGATAAAACAGGTCTTTTATGGTGAAGACAGGAACTGTGCAGTCGGTCTTTAGAGTTTTGACAGTAGGTACGGAGTCTCTAGAAATAAAATGTGTTTCTCTGTGTCCGCCCTGTTAGTGATTGTTTTCTTAAATATGAGCTCGCAGCAGCCAGCGTCATCTCACAAGATCCTCGGGTGCTGAGAATGTCAAACAACTGACGAAAGTGAAGTCTTTTTATGATTGATGATTGCTCATTTTTATGTATATTTTTTAATGCCTGGCTTGAGATCGACTGACACACCCTCCGAGATCGACCAGTCGATCGCGATCGACGTATTGCCCACCCCTGCTCTAGTGACTCCCTGCGACCCCAAAAGGGACAAGCAGTAGAAAAAAAATAAATAAATAAATAATATATATATATATATATATATATGTATATATTAACATGCACACGCATACACAAGTCTCCAAAACGTTAACCACCATGTTGCTACAATAAAAAACAAAGGAAAATATAAAAAGTGGTACTGTTTTTATAGTATATATATATATATATATATATATATATATATATATATGAATGAATGAATGAATGAATGAATGAACGAATGGTTTATTTTGAGCCATGCAAACAAAACAAGAGAATGACATAAAATACAAAAGAAATATAGAAACACATTATTTTTACACCTACATTGAAAACATTACATGTGACTAATCTTTTGTAGATGTCAAGATTGGCTCAAAAGGGAGTGGGAAGAAGTAAACTTATCGGGTCCCACCCCTATACATATACAATATATATTTACAATGTATAAAATGATAATATATAATATATATATATATATATATATATATATATATATACATATTCCTCGCGCATTAATTGAGCATGCACTTGCCGCTGATGATATCAAGTTATCAATGGGAAAATGCATTTTTCGACAATATGATTTGCCTGAGCGGCTAGGAGAGTAAATTGGATTAGAAAGAACAGATTTAAAAAAAAATTCTAATTAAAAATAAAAGAATATAGTTATCAAATTTTTTTTAACTTGGGACTTCCCGCGGGCCGGATTTTGGACGCTGGCGGGCCGTAGTTTGGGGACCTCTGGCTTGTAGGGTTAGGCGCAATAAGTATTCAACTTCAGCCTAAACCCTTTCGGTCTGCAACATTTTCAATTTATGAATGCACGACTGTTTGTTTATGTAAAACTGTTTGTTTATTTTGTTGACCACTGACCCAATAAATAATAAACAAAACCACACCTGAAAATCTGTAATCTGTTCATGATCAAATTCTTTCTCGACGGCAAACATTTTTCCCTAAATACTTCTTCCAGTGTATTCCACATTTTCAATACCGTATTTCACATGCAGAACACACTGTACTAAACTTATTTTAGCATTAGGAAACACTGAGTAAACTGTCTCACACCACAAAATAAACAGTCGCAATACTAAAGGGAATAAACAGCTTGTTTTTTTTGTTCTTCTCTTTATAGTGCGGTTAGTAAAAATGGAGGCTATTTGGGATTGTGTTCAAGACTATAAAATGGAAAGAAAATCAAGTGAACATGCAAGCTCTAATTAAACAGTGAGGTATAGAATGAACAGCTGTCTGTAGTTTCATTATATTTCTATAGTTGCCCCCTACTCACATGCAGACAGCCTTATTATACACACAGCAAAATAAGACAGTCCATGTATCACTTTTCCACACGCCAACAGAGATTAAATATACACATAGTGTGCATAAAAGAGCAAAAACAGCCAACATTAACAAAATGAGCCATCTCATCATTTGGCTCGCCACATGCCCAGAGCAAACAGATGGTGAACGCACATTTAAGACGGTACCTAAGTAGAGCTTGAAATGAGTCCGAGTCACGGCGTATTTACATCAGCGTGGCTTCTCGGTGTGTTCGCTTCCAACTACCACACTTCTATGATTCACGCTTCAAAAAAAAAATGTGTACAGGCTGTGGAAGGATGACAAGTCCTCACAATGCAGGGAAAATGTCCCAGCGTGCACCCACACTCGCCGTGCCCCAAAAATCTCACACCTACAAGCTTTCCTCGCCTGGGCCAAACTTATCACGCTGCATTTGTGTAACATCGAATGCAGACACAGGACGAAAAATAACAAAACCTGCAGTACAGGTTAATAATAGACAGTTCTCACACCTTGAATTCTGCTAATAACTTGGAGGTTCTGGTGCAGGGGTCACCAACCTTTTTGAAACCAAGAGCTACTTCTTGGGTACTGATTAATGCAAAAGGCTACCAGTTTGATACACACTTAAATACATTGCCAGAAATAGCCAATTTGCTCAATTTACCTTTAATAAATAAATCTCTATATATATATTTTTTTAAATGGGTATTTCTATCCGTCAGTCCGTCGTACATTTTTTTTCCTTTTACGGAAGGTTTTTTTGTAGAGAATAAATAATGAAAAAACACTTAATTGAACAGTTTAAAAGAGGAGATAACACAAAAAAAATTAAAATTACATTTTGTAACATAGTTTAACTTCAATTTTGACTCTTTAACATTCAAAATTCAACCAAAAAAAAAGAAGAGAAAAACTAGCTAATTCGAATCTTTTTGAAAAAAATAAAAAAATAAAATTATGGAACATCATTAGTAATTTTTCCTGATTAGGATTAATTTTAGAATTTTGATTAAATGTTTTAAAAAAAGGTTAAAATCCAATCTGCATTTTGTTAGAATATATAACAAACTGTACCAAGCTATAGTTCTAACAAAGACAAATCATTATTTCTTCTAGATTTTCCAGAACAAAACATTTAAAAGAAATTCAAAAGACTTTGAAATAAGATTTAAATTTGATTCTACAGATTTTCTAGATTTGCCAGAATAATTTTGGGGAATTTTAATCATAATAAGTTTGAAGAAATATTTCACAAATATTCTTCGTCAAAAAAACAGAAGCTAAAATGAACGATTAAATTATAACTTTTTTATTATTCTATACAATAAAAAAATTAAAAAAATACTTGAACATTGATTTAAATTGTCAGGAAAGAAGAGGAAGTAATTTAAAAGGTAAAAAGGTATATGTGTTTAAAAATCCCAAAATAATTTTTAAGGTTGTATTTTTTTCTCAAAAATTGTCTTTCTGAAAGTCGTAAGAAGCAAAGTAAAAAAAATGAAATAATTTATTTAAACAACTTAAGACCAAGTATTTGAAATATTTTCTTGGATTTTCAAATTCTATTTGAGTTGTCTCTCTTAGAATTAAAAATGTCGAGCAAAGCGAGACCAGCTTGCTAGTAAATAAATACAATTTAAAAAAAAATAGAGGCAGCTCACTGGTAAGTGCTGCTATTTGAGCTATTTTTGGAACAGGCCAGTGGGTGACTCATCTGGTCCTTACGGGCTACCTGGTGCCCGCGGGCACCGCGTTGGTGACCCCTGTTCTAGTGTGTGTTCTTTTTAAAGGAAACACAACACTGGTGTATGAAAAGTTAATGGTGTCTTCACCATTAACTTGTACCAAAGAAGAATGTTATAGCATGGTATTAAACAACAAAACCCAAAACCAGTGAAGTTGACACGTTGTTGAAATCATAAATAAAACAGAATTATTTCCAATTGTTGTTTGATGTACAGCTTAAGTTGTTCAACAGTCCGGGGTCTCCGTTTTTTATTTTATTTTAGGCGTCATATTGTGCCACACATTTTCAACGGGACACAGGTGTGGACTACAAACAGGCTGCACTCTTTTACTATGAAGCCACGCTGTTGTCTTGCTAAAATAAGCAGGGGTGTCCATGATAATGTTGCTTGGATGGCAACATATGTTGCTCCAAAACCTGTATGTACCATTCAGCATTAATGATGCCTTCACTGATGTGTAAGTTACCCATGCATTGGACACTAATACACCCCCATACCATCACAGATGTTGTCTTTTGAACTTTGCGCCTAGAAGCATTCGGATGGTTGTTTTCCTTTTTTTTCCCCCAGAGGACACGAGATCCACAGTTTTCATAAACAATTTGAAACGTGGACTCGTCAGACCACAGAACACTTTTCCACTTTACTTCAGTCCATCTTTGCGTCAGTCCATTCGACGGCGTTTCTGGGTGTTGTAGATAAATGGCTTTGGCTTTGCTTATTAGAGTTTTTACTTGCACTTACAGATGTAGCGACCAACTGTAGTTACTGACAGTGGTTTTCTGAAGTGTTCCTGAGACCATGTGGTGATATCCTTTTAACACTGATGTCGCTTTTTGATGCCGTACCGCCTGAGGGATTGAAAGTCGGTAATAGAATTGCTTACGTGCACTGATTTCTCCAGGTTCTCTGAACCTTTTGATGATGTTAAACGCCCGTAGATGGTGAAATACCTAAATTCCTTGCAATAGCTCGTTGAGAAATGTTCTTAAACTGTTCGACAATTTTGCTCACGCATTTGTTCACAAAGTGGTGACCTTCGCCCCATCCTTTTTTGTGAATGATTGAGCATTTCATGGAAGTTGCTTGTATACCCAATCATGGCACCCACCTGTTCCCAATTAGCCTGTTCACCTGTGGGATGTTCCAAATAAGTGTTAGATAGATAGATAGATAGATAGATAGATAGATAGATAGATAGATAGATAGATAGATAGATAGATAGTACTTTATTGATTCCTTCAGGAAAATTAAAAATTGATCAGCATTCCTCAACTTTCTCAGTCTTTTTTGCCACTTGTGCCAACTATTTTGAAACATGTTGTAGGCATGAAATTCCAAATAACCAATATTTGCAAAAAATACAATTTTCCAGTTCAAACGTTAAGTATCTTGTCTTTGCAGTCTATTCAATTGAATATAGGTTGAAAAGGATTTTAAAATCTTTGTATTTTGTTTTTATTTACGATTTACACAACGTGCTAACGTCACTGGTTTTGGGGTTTGTACATACCTGTATTTTATACACAAGAATATACAATGCTGGACGATATTTGCCGGAACAAGACCACTTTTCATAACCGTAAAGCCCTTTTGTGAGCGTCATTAATTGAGCTCCGACTGATGGCATTTATTAATTCCTGGAAAATAAATGAGGGCTCGGCGCAGCAGAACTCCGTCACGGAAACCCTGTGTCACATTACAGAACGCTTCTGTCTGTGGGGAGGGTGCCCCCTTCCAGCCTGAGAAGACATTCGCTTTGATATTTTCCTTAACCCTGCAGGGGAGGTCCTTTCCAACCTAGCCTGCACGCTTGGCTGTAAATGCAGGCTGACAGACCCGTTCAAGGCCCCGCAAGGCTTCCATGCTTGGAAATAGATGGAGAACCTTATGCAAATGAGGCTGAGCTGAATACCACACATCGTTCATACAAATTGGGATTATAGTGCAAAAGTTTTGTGGGAAGGAAGAGACAGGTTCTACTGTGATCTGAGGCAGGGATGAAAAAATACAGGACTGGGGGTGTGTAACAATATATGCCGTTATCATAGTTGTGTATATACCTCAGTTAAAAGCTCACGGTTTGGGTACAGTAAGGGAACAAAGTGGAAAAAAAAAAGAAGTAATGTTTCTAAAATGATGCAGACGAGTCAATCAATCAAAGTGTATTTATACAGCCCTTAATCACAAGTGTCTCAAAGGGCTGCACAAGCCGCAACAACATCCTCTGCTCGGATCCCACATCAGAGCAAGAAAAAACTCGACCCGATGACAAACCTTGGGCGACCGGTGTAATGGACGTCGAGTGCAACAGTTTGGACAGTAACTCATGTAAAATTCCTTACTGGCTAAAGCACAGTATTAACAGTGCCATCTGTACACAATCAATCAATTTGTGCATTCACGTACAGTACAAAACATTTGG
Organism: Nerophis ophidion; assembly: GCF_033978795.1. NCBI lineage: Eukaryota > Metazoa > Chordata > Actinopteri > Syngnathiformes > Syngnathidae > Nerophis > Nerophis ophidion. The sequence continues at coordinate 63,923,038 of NC_084612.1, forward strand.
TGGACAAAATTATACAAAAAAGGAGTGGATGATTTTACATGTAAACACACTGTGGCGTCACAGTACACACCATGATGAGTTCAAGAACCGCCAAAATTAGTAGAACAAAACGATGTTCACCAATTACTCTAATCCAGGGATGTCAAACTCAAATACAGAGTGGGCCAAAATTTTAAACGGAACAAAGCCGCGGGCCAAGGTTGAACAAATTAACCTTTAATAAGGACCCAAACAGGTTTTGCATTAAATATTGAACAAGCAAGGCTTATATGACTTTAGTGACATGCAAAATCCAGTTTCAAATAATAATAATAATTAAAAAAATATCAACGGCATAGCAAATAATTTAAGTAAAAATGTTATGCCTTTTTTTCTATTTGCAATCTTCTGAGGTAAATATAATTTTTTTTCCACAGGCTAATAATAAATTTGAAAATAAAATAACAATAATGAATGAACCAAACATTCAAGCCTTGACGTAGCAAGAGAAAATGCATGAATAAAACGTTAATTATTGGTCAGTTTTCTGGAAGTTTCCCGGAAGAGTTAGGGCTGCAATGGTTTCTGGGTATTTGTTACGTTGTGTTACGTGCGGATGTTCACCCGAAATTTGTTTGTCATTCTTGTTTGGTGTGGGTTCACAGTGTGGCGCATATTTGTAACAGTGTTAAAGTTGTTTATACGGCCACCCTCAGTGTGACCTGTATGGCTGTTGACCAAGTATGCCTTGCATTCACTTGTGTGTGAGTGTGTGTGTAAAAGCCACAACTATTATGTGACACGCTGTTAGTATGGAGGAAAAGCAGACGTGACGACAGGTTGTAGAGGACGCTAAAGGCAGTGCCTTAAATGCACGCCCCCAATATAGTTGTCCAGGTGGAAATCAGTAGAAATTTGGGAGAATGGTTGCCCCGGGAGATTTTCGGGAGGGGCACTGAACTTCGGGCGTCTACCGGGAAAATTAGGAGGGTTGGCAAGTATGAGTATTAGCGGTGAATGCACGGCGGGCCAGATTTGGCCCGTGGGCCAAAGTTTGAAACCCATGCTCTAATCAGTCAAGCATACATACACACACACATATTAAACAGTGGGGTTTTTACAAATTGGGAAGGTTAGTGTCATGTTTTTCCTCAAAGTAAAAACATACTAAAACAAAACATTTAAAAAAAATTAAAAAAAATTCTCCTGCAGGCCACTAGGGCGGCACTAAAGAGCTCCTCGAGAGCTGCGGGTGGCTGACCCCGGTGCTAAAGTAACGATAAGACAAAATCCATTTTTCCACCCATTTTCTACCGCGGGGGCCGCTGGTGCTTATGATAAGACATAAAAACAGAGTTAAATGATGCTAGTGGCAAGTAACTTCCTTAAGAATTAAGTTGGTAGGGATTTAAATATAGTATGTATCAGTTAAGTGTAAGCGATAAAATTCCAGTCGGTTAGTAGAAAATGGATGAATGGGTTAGTAATACCGTCTAATTTTTTAATTACCAAAAACAACGTAATTTATTAATGCATTTTAGGCAACAAAATGTCAGGCGCATTTTGTTTGGCCTGATAATCATGGCGGACTAAGGACATGGACTTTGCTCGGGAGATTTCCCCTCGGAGTAAACGGCGCCAAGCACTTGGTTTAATGTCATTTTTCCCTCGCTTCCCGCCGTGCGTTTAAGAGCGCACTGCTGTGTTTGGATGAAGACAGGTGTGGACAATTTTGCAGACGGACACACATTAAAAGTATACAGGGAAGGAAAAAACTATTTGATGTTTTGCAGCAGGCGAAGTGTCGTGAACATTGTCACAACTGGTTTATAAAGTCTTTAGTTTGTAAACTCCTTCTTTATTTAACTGAAAACTGTATCAGTGTTCAAAAAACATCAATACTAGCTAAAATGTTTTGTCATCTTGTCGAACTGAACGCGGGGTGTGAAGATTGTGTATTCGATGTGAGAGGCGATACTACTATTTTATTTGTTTATTTATTAGACTTCATCTTTATTAGCCAAACTGCTTTGTGTTTTATTTCAATATCAAAAAGTGAACAGGGTTTTTATACATTGCTGCTGTTATTTCATGTCACAAGGGTATTACTTCAAAAAACATTTATGTGACATTGCACATTGTTAATGTGTTATCGTGCGTAGTTTATACCTATGTGTTCATATCCTGTCCTACATGTACATATTCCTGGTCAAACTCTTAAATAATTTGTCCTGTTACAGCATCTACATATGTACATATAAATGTATACAACTAAAGAAAAATTTAAAAAATACTTCCCTCTATCAAAATGTGAAAACAGAGATAAATGCATAATGAAATGACAAAAAGCGGACAAGTTTATATTAATAATAAATAAAAAAAACAGTTCCATATATATATATATATATATATATATATATATATATATATATATATATATATATATATATATATATGTACACACACACACAAACACACACACACACTCATATGCATGCTTTGGAGCCCCTGCCTTGAAAGAAAATAATGTTTGCCTTGGTGCCCTAAAATATTAGCCCTCCTTTAAGGCAACACTTGCCTTGACCTTAAAAAGTTAAAAATCGAGGCCTGCTAACATAACATCGGGACCTTGTGAAATCAAATGATGTGCAACAGCGCATGAAATGTATAAAATGTATTAGTGCTATATTAATAATCAATCAATCAATCAATGTTTACTTATATAGCCCTAAATCACTAGTGTCTCAAAGGGCTGCACAAACCACTACGACATCCTCGGTAGGCCCACATAAGGGCAAGGAAAACTCACACCCAGTGGGACATCGGTGACAATAATGACCCAGTGGGACGTCGGTGAGAATGATGACTATGAGAACATGATACTGTGATACTGATGATACTGATGACTATGAGAACATATGAGAACATGATACTGTGAAAGATCAATCCATAATGGATCCAACACAGTCGCGAGAGTCCAGTCCAAAGCGGATCCAACACAGCAGCGAAAGTCCCGTTCACAGCGGAGCCAGCAGGAAACCATCCCAAGCGGAGGCTGATCAGCAGCGCAGAGATGTCCCCAGCCGATACACAGGCGAGCAGTTCATGGCCACCGGATCGGACCGGACTCCCTCCACAAAGGAGAGTGGGACATAGAAGAAAAAGAAAAGAAACGGCAGATCAACTGGTCTAAAAAGGGAGTCTATTTAAAGGCTAGAGTATACAAATGAGTTTTAAGGTGAGACTTAAATGCTTCTACTGAGGTGGCATCTCGAACTGTTACCGGGAGGGCATTCCAGAGTACTGGAGCCCGAAATGAAAAAGCTCTACAGCCCGCAGACTTTTTTTGGGCTTTGGGGATCACTAATAAGCCGGAGTCCTTTGAACGCAGATTTCTTGCCGGGACATATGGTACAATACAATCGGCAAGATAGGATGGAGCTAGACCGTGTAGTATTTTATACGCAAGTAGTAAAACCTTAAAGTCACATCTTAAGTGCACAGGAAGCCAGTGCAGGTGAGCCAGTACAGGCGTAATGTGATCAAACTTTCTTGTTCTTGTCAAAAGTCTAGCAGCCGCATTTTGTACCAACTGTAATCTTTTAATGCTAGACATGGGGAGACCCGAAAATAATACGTTACAGTAGTCGAGGCGAGACGTAACAAACGCATGGATAATGATCTCAGCGTCTTTAGTGGACAGAAGGGAGCGAATTTTAGCGATATTACGGAGATGCAAGAAGGCCGTTTTAGTAACGCTTTTAATGTGTGCCTCAAAGGAGAGAGTTGGGTCGAAGATAATACCCAGATTCTTTACCGTGTCGCCTTGTTTAATTGTTTGGTTGTCAAATGTTAGAGTTGTATTATTAAATAGAGTTTGGTGTCTAGCAGGACCGATAATCAGCATTTCCGTTTTTTTGGCGTTGAGTTGCAAAAAGTTAGCGGACATCCATTGTTTAATTTCATTAAGACACGCCTCCAGCTGACTACAATCCGGCATGTTGGTCAGCTTTAGGGGCATGTAGAGTTGGGTGTCATCAGCATAACAGTGAAAGCTAACACCGTATTTGCGTATGATGTCACCTAGCGGCAGCATGTAGATGCTGAAGAGTGCAGGGCCAAGGACCGAACCCTGGGGAACTCCACACGTTACCTTAACGTAGTCCGAGGTCACATTGTTATGGGAGACGCACTGCATCCTATCAGTAAGATAAGAGTTAAACCAAGACAGGGCTAAGTCTGACATACCAATTCGTGTTTTGATACGTTCTAATAAAATATTATGATCGACAGTATCGAAAGCAGCGCTAAGATCGAGGAGCAGCAACATAGATGACGCATCAGAATCCATCGTTAGCAAGAGATCATTAGTCATTTTTGCGAGGGCTGTCTCCGTCGAGTGATTTGCCCTGAAACCGGATTGAAAGGTTTCACATAGATTGTTAGACGCTAAGTGTTCATTTAACTGCTCCGCAACAATTTTTTCGAGGATTTTTGAAATAAAGGGAAGGTGAGATACCGGTCGGTAGTTTACCATGAGGTCAGGATCGAGGTTAGGTCTTTTAAGAAGAGGATGAATAACCGCTTTTTTGAATGCTAGGGGAACAGTGCCCGAGGAAAGTGATAAGTTTATAATATTTAGCACTGATGGACCTAATAATACAAAGAGCTCCTTGATCAGTTTCCCAGGAAGAGGGTCAAGTAAACATGTTGTTTGTTTTATTCCATTTACACGTTGTAACAATTCCTCTAATGTTATTTCCTCAAAACGAGAGAAACTATTTTGGAGGGCAGTATCCGCCGTATATACAATCGTGTCAGTGTTAATAGAACCCCGTTGTAGCTGGGACGCATTGTCTTTAATCTCCTTTCTAATGACTTCAATTTTCTTACTAAAGAATTGCATAAAGTCATCAGCTGAGTGGGTGGAGCTACTGAAAGGAGTCCCTTGTTGGGTAAGCGATGCTACCGTACTAAACAAAAATTTAGGATCGTTTTTATTACGGTGGATGAGATTTGAGTAATAATTAGCTTTAGCTAAGGTAAGCATGCGTTTATGTTATTAAACCATCACTCCATGTTTGATGGTGCACCTCAAGTTTAGTCGTGCGCCATTTGCGTTCCAGCTTTCTGCATAATAATTTCTGAGCTCTAGTTTCTTCTGTAAACCACGGGGTGCGCTTTTTTGGAGCCTTTTTTAACTTTAGCGGTGCTATGTTATCAATGGTTTCGCGCAGGGCGTCGTTAAAGTTGTTAGTGAGGTTATCAATAGAGCCCACATACTTTGGGAATGGTGCCATTACCGAGGGCAGTAGGTCAGCGAGAGTTGTCGTTGTGGCCGTATTAATGTTGCGGCTGCTATAGCAGTTATTATTATTAGTTTGACGAACATGCGTCTGAACCTCGAATTTTATAAGGTAATGATCGGACAATACTTTAGTATACGGGAGTATCGTAACTTTGGAAACGGTGATACCCCTGACAAGCACTAGGTCTATCGTATTACCGTTGCGATGCGTGGGTTCATTTATTATTTGTGTGAGACCACAGCTATCAATTATAGTCTGGAGCGCTACGCACGGTGGGTCCGATGGGGTATTCATATGGATATTAAAGTCCCCCATTATGATTATATTATCGGCGTGTGTCACTAGATCAGCAACGAACTCTGAGAATTCATTAATAAAGTCCGAATAGGGCTCTGGGGGGCGGTAGATAACAGCCAGGTGTAGAGGTAGCGGTGTGACAGACCTCATAGTAAGCACCTCAAACGATTTATATTTATTATTTATGTTAGGACTAAGGTTAAAGTTTTCGTTGTATATTAGTGCGACCCCCCCACCCCTTTTAAGCGGACGGGCAATATGCGCATGTGTAAAGTTAGGAGGACATGCCTCATTTAGCGCAAAAAAGTCGTTTGGTTTAAGCCAGGTTTCACTGAGACCGATGACGTTAAGATTGTTGTCTCTGATGATATCATTAACTAACAACGTTTTGGGAGACAATGATCTTATGTTTAAAAAACCTATATTATAGGTTGTGGGCTGTTTTAGGGAATTGTTGATCAAATTATCCGTAGTAGCAATATTAATAATGTTGTGTTTATTATGCCCAGTGCATTCAGTATAATTACGACCATATCTAGGAATTGATACGACGGGAATGTTCCGATTGTTTGATTGTTGCTTTGATAAACTGCACGAATCATGGTTAGCCTCCTCAGTAACGGGGATTTTCCGATTGTTTGTTTGTTGCTTTGATAAACTGCACGCATCATAGTTAGCCACCTCAGTAACGGGGATTTTTCGATTGTTTGTTTGTTGTTTTGATAAACTGCACGCATCATAGTTAGCCACCTCAGTAACGGGGATTTTTCGATTGTTTGTTTGTTGCTTTGATAAACTGCACGCATCATAGTTAGCCGCCTCAGTAAAACACATGTCCAACTCTGAAACACTCAAAGCAGAAAAAACTTGTTCTAATTTAACAGACTCCTTACCCAGACTAGTAGTCTCGCATCTTTCATCTAAATCCGTCTTCAGGGTGGAGGAAAGTGGTGTTCTGTGGGGATTAGCTTTCTGCTTTGTTTTAAGCCCCGCTCGGCATCCGCGTTTCCGATCACACCGCTGGCGTCTGCTCCGTAGACGGCCCCCGCTGCTACTAGACTCCCCTGCTTCACAGGCCGCTGGATGTAGCCGCCGACGTATTCCCATGCTAGTTAGCATGTTTAGCACGCACGCGTCTATCAGTCCAAAACGGCCCGATATGTCCATATCCAGAAGTGTCTGGCGGTCGTACGTGATCACGGAGTGACCACGATGCGAAACAGCCATGAAGTCTGCAGAACTGTCCGGCATTTCCGCCAAATGTTCCATCTTTAGCAAGAGCACCGCAGTGTCGCAGACCGTCCGGGTACCGCCATCTTGCGGTCATAATACAATGATTAATTAAAGGCCTACTGAAATTATATTTTGTTATTCAAACGGGGATAGCAGGTCCATTCTATGTGTCATACTTGATCATTTCGCGATATTGCCGTATTTTTGCTGAAAGGATTTAGTAGAGAACATCGACGATAAAGTTCGCAATTTTTTGTCGCTAATAAAAAAGCCTTGCCTGTAGTGGAAGTAGCAGACAATGTGCGCGTGGATGTAGGGCTCCTCACATCGTTTACAATCATGGCCACCAGCAGCTAGAGCGATTCGGACCGAGAAAGTGACAATTTCCCCATTAATTTGAGCGAGGCTGAAAGATTCGTGGATGAGGATAGTGAGAGTGAAGGACTAGAAGAAAAAAAAGAAAAAGACGAGGGCAGTGGGAGTGATTTAGAGTTATTAGACTCATTTACTAGGATGATTCTGGAAAATCCCTTATCTGCTTAATGTGTTACTAGTGTTTTAGTGAGATTATATAGTCATACCTGAAAGTCGGAGGGGTGTGGTGACCGCCTCTTTGACAGCTGCAGGAGGAACGACACAAGCTCCGCTCATGTCTACGGTAACAGCCGACTTATTACCACAATTTTCTCACCGAAACCTGCCGGTTGACATGTGGTAGAGAACCATGTTCGCTTGACCACTCTGTTCCATATTAAAGCTTCATCGTCATCTTTAGGGAATGTAAACAAAGAAACACAGGTTGTGTTTGTGTTGCTACAGCCGACCGCAATACATCACTTACTACCGACATCTTTCTTCTTTGTAGTCTCCATTATTAATTGAACAAATTGCAAAAGATTCAGCGACGCGGATGTCCGGAAATCTATGTAATCATGCGATTAAAGCAGACTACTTATAGCTTGGATCGGGCTGGAAGAACATGTTATCATAAGCGTCATCATTCCGCAACTTTTTAAACTGGATACTTCGCAGGAAATTTAAAATTGTAATTTAGTAAACTAAAAAGGCCGTATTGGCATGTGTTGCAATGTTAATATTTCATCATTGATATATAAACTATCAGACTGCGTGGTGGGTAGTAGTGGGTTTCAGTAGGCCTTTAAATAACCCTTGTTTTATATTTGTACTGTTACCAACATCTCTAAGGATTGTCTGTAATTTAATATTTTTTATTGTTGAATTAATCAATGCATTCTAATTGTGGTAAACGTCAAACCTTGATTATTATTCGGACTATAATGGTACAGTCAATATGTACAATCGTTGCAGTGTATTTCCTCCACAGCACCAATTATTTGCCTTTCACTCCCCGTCTTTCCACCTCTTATCTGTTAAAAGCCACAAGCACGAGCATGCAACCTTGCGCTGCCTACACAAGGCTGCGTTGCATTCATTTGACGTCAGACACACGCCCGCCACACAAAAGCTGTGGACTTTGGACATTAGCGAGCGAGCGCACAAAGACAGCAGCCGCAACACCCTCAAGCGCAATGTTGAATTCCACTCATTCAATATCTTTAGCTTCAATAATTAGATTGTGCCAACATGGCAATGCTGCCGCCAGCACATCAGATGCAAAGGAGTGTGATGTGTCTCTGGGAGGAGTACGGAGGATGAGTAATGTGTTTCTTCACATCGACAGCAAATTAAATGAGGTTTGGTTCTAATTATAACTGCACAGCATATTGTGTACAAATGAACTGGACATAGGCTTATGCATCCTGTACAGTAAAAATTGGCATTAAATAAGAGTGAAACAGTGGGAGAGGTATTCTCTTCACAATGTTTGTTATTAGTACGATTGTACAGTTGGAAGTAATGTAAAAAATTTTAAACATAAAGATAGTGCTTTTTCACAGAGTACATTTGCATACGAAATGGTGAAAATGTGTCAAAACATGCCGCGTTACTGTGTTACCTGTGCTATTAATTTTTTGTATTAATCAAAACAAAAATTTTGCTGGTTTAAATGTAACTTATATATTGGGGTTCACTATGTAAAGCGCTTTGAGTCACTGGAGAAAAGCGCTATATAAATATAATTCACTTCACTTCACTGCTGTTTGGCCGCAATACCCAGCAATATATTTGCAGGAGAAAAAGTGAGGCCTTTAATCCCAGGAACACCACGCTTACTAGAGATAAACCGCGGGTCGGGCGGTTGACATGACGAAAAAATAGATTTTAATTAGATTCGGGCGGGTGGCGGTTGAACCATCCGCAAATATTTGATGTGCATGGTTCTGGGATCGGTATCCTTTGCCATTCAAAGAGCCATTTAAGACCCGTGTCATAAAGCGAAGAAGACAATAAGAGACGCTATTATTCTCCTGAATGACTGCAGGTAGTCACCCAGATAATAAGTATTAGGGCCTACTATGAAACCATTGGCTTCATCGCCTACTACATGTACGATCTGCTTGTCAGTCCAGCAACATGTTGTGTGTGGCTTCCGCGCACACGACTGCAAGGCATACTGGTTGACACAGAGTACACTAATGGTTGTGATATAAACAATTTTAAAACTCTTAGTAATATGCGCCACGCTGTGAAGCCACACCAATTAAGAACGACAAACACATTTCGGGAGAACATCCTCACAGCAACACAACATAAATGCAACACAACAAATACCCATAATCCTTTGTATTCATGACAATTCCTGACTATTTTATTCACCCCAATAGCAGCAAATCCCGCCACCCCCCCGTGCGTCGGTAAGGTGGTCGGGGTTGGGGGTGCGGGGGGTGTAACATATATTCAGGAATTGTCACGGATACAAATAATTATGGGTATTTGTTGTGTTGTGTTTATGTTGTGTTACTGTGAGGATGTTCTCCCGAAATGTGTTTGTCAATCTTGTTGGGTGTGGCTTCACAGCGTGGCGCATATTAGTAAGTGTTAAAGTTGTTTATATCACAACCATCAGTGTGCTCTGTATCACCCAGTATGCCTTTCAATCTTGAACGTGTGATTGCGGAAGCTGCACACATGTTGCCGGACCAACAAATCGGTTCGTACATGATGTTGAAGGTGTCTAAGGCAATGTCTTCACAGCACGTCCATATTCTTGTCATCAGGATGAACGCCATTAGATAGTCGCGACAACGTTAGCGGCTCCAATTGTCTTCATTACTCTGTGATGCAGGTTTAAATAGCTCTTTGAGTGGTAAAGGCGGACAACCTCTGATGTATTTCAGCGGGCGGTTGGCGGGCGGGTACGGTCCTGATAAAATGTTGGTTCAGGTGAACGGCGGGTGGATGTCGACTTTGGTTATGCGGATGCGGATGATATAATTGCCTAGCCGCGCATCTCTAACGCCTACCCTTAAGCATGGTGGTGGTAGTATTATGCTCTGGGCCTGTTTTGCAGCCAATGGAACTGGTGCTTTACAGAGAGTAAATGGGACAAAGAAAAATGAGGGTCACCTCCACATTCTTCAGGACAACCTAAAATCCTCAGCCCGGAGGTTGGGTCTTGAGCGCAGTTGGGTGTTCCAACAGGACAATGACCCCAAGCACACGTCAAAAAGTAGTAAAGGAATGGCTAAATCCGGCTAGAATTAAGGTTTTAGAATGGCCTTCCCAAAGTCATGACTTAATAAACGTGTGGACAATGCTGAAGAAACAAGTCCATGTCAGAAAACCAACAAATTTAGCTGAACTGCACCAATTTTGTCAAGAACAGTGGTCAAAAATTCAACCAGAAGCTTGTGGATGGCTACCAAAAGCGCCTTATTGCAGTGAAACTTGTAACCAAATATTAACAATGTTGTATGTATACTTTTGACCCATCAGATTTGGTCACATTTTCAGTAGACCCATAATAAATTCATAAAAGAACCAAACTTCATGAATCTTTTTCGTGACCAACAAGTATGTGCTCCAATCACTCTATCACAAAAAAATAAGAGTGGTAGAAATGATTGGTAACTCAAGACAGCCATGACATTATGTTCTTTACAAGTGTATGTAAACTTTTGACCACGACTATAAGTCCAATTTTCTGACAAATACACAACATGGTGGTGCTGTACTACAACCCCAGAGTCCCCTCCCATTAGTCAGACTGACTTGAAATTTCTCACACTACTGAATGCACTGTACAAACCTTTAGGTGTCCAAAAAACAAATGGGAGTAAAATCTGAGGAAGACTGGTTAAAATTTTTTTTAAAAAAAAGACGGCTACCGGCAAGCACACCTGTGAGGGTGAATGAGCAACTAACTGCTCGTAAGTCATGATTTTAAACTTCGAGCATGTATTCCAAAGCATTATAGACCACAACTGGTAGAGGGGCGCCACAAATGTAATTTACAGTCAGGACTGTATATTATTAAGGACAAAACACAATATTAGACAGTTATATCAGATATAAATCAAGATAAGAGGATTAGTTTGTAAACATTTTGTGTCTGCCTGCACATTTAGCCTACAGGTTAGAGCAGGGGTCGGGAACCTTTTTGGCTGAGAGAGCCAAGAAGCCAAATATTTGAAAATGTATTTTCGTAAGAGACATATAATATTTTTTTTTAACACTGAACACAACTAAATGCGAGCATTTTTAAGTAAGATCAACATTTCTAGAGCAGGGGTCACCAACGCGGTGCCCACGGGCACCAGGTAGCCCGTAAGGACCAGATGAGTTGCCCACTGGCCTGTTCTAAAAATAGCTCAAACAGCAGCACTTACCAGTGAGCTGCCTCTATTTTTTAAATTGTATTTATTTACCAGCAAGCTGGTCTCGCTTTGCCCGACATTTTTAATTCTAAGAGAGACAAAACTTAAATAGAATTTGAAAATCCAAGAAAATATTTCAAAGACTTGTTCTTCACTTGTTTAAATAAATTCATTATTTTTTTTACTTTGGTTCTTATAACTTTCAGAAAGACAATTTTAGAGAAAAAATACAACCTTAAAAATGTTGGTATTTTCAAACACATATACCTTTTTACCTTTTAAATTCCTTCCTCTTTTTTCCTGACGATTTAAATCAATGTTCAAGTAAATTAATTTTTTTTATTGTAAAGAAAAATAAATACATTTTATTTTATTCTTCATTTTAGCTCCAGTTTTTTCGACGAAGAATATTTGTGAAATATTTCTTCAAACTTATGATTAAAATTCAAAAAAAATTATTCTGGCATATCTAGAAAATCTTTAGAATCAAATTTAAATTTTATTTCAAAGTCTTTTGAATTTCTTTTAAAATTTTGTTCTGGAAAATCTAGAAGAAATAATGATTTGTCTTTGTTAGAAATATAGCTTGGTCCATTTTGTTATATTTTATAACAAAGTGCATATTGGATTTTAACCTATTTTAAACATGTCATCAACATTCTAAAATGAATCTTAATAAGGAAAAATTACTAATGATGTTCCATAAATTATTTTTTGAATTTTTTCAAAAAGATTCGAATTAGCTAGTTTTTTTCTTAATTTTTTTTGGTTGAAATTTGAATTTTAAAGAGTCAAAATTGAAGATAAACGATGTTTCAAAATTAAATTTTCATTTTTTTTGTGTGTTTTCTCCTCTTTTAAACCGTTCAATTAAGTGTTTTTTTTCATTATTTATTCTTTTGTCAAAAAACCTTCCGTAAAAGGAAAAAAAAATGTACGACGGAATGACAGACAGAAATACCCCTTTTTTTTTTTTATACATATTGATTCATTTTTTAAAGGTAAATTGAGCAAATTGGCTATTTCTGGCAATTTATTTAAGTGTGTATCAAACTGGTAGCCCTTTGCATTAATCAGTACCCAAGAAGCAGCTCTTGGTTTCAAAAAGGTTGGTAACCCCTGTTCTAGAGTATAATAGGTCTCTTATTCTTTGTAATAACATTGTGATTCTGAAGCTAACTGTGAAGGGGGCGTGGCCTGCGGGCCTGCCGCGAAGCGGGGTGTTGCCAGGATCTTCCACGAAATCAGCGACAGGTGCGTACATGGCCCACCTGGGCCTTATCTAATCACCTGTCGCTCTGTTATAAACAGCAGCCAGGAGGAGAGACGGGGTTGGGGCTGGAGCCAGAGCGCGAGCGAAAACGAAAGAGAAAAAGAGAATTGCTGGAAAGCAACTGAGAGACTTATTGAAAAATAAAACAATATTGTAATAATGAAGTAGGCTCTCATGTCAATGCTTGGTGGTCTGAAGAAACCCAAGGAGGGCAAGCCCCACACTAACCAATAATGAATAAATAACTTTTAACCATTAACGTAACTTCTTGAACAGGTGCGGTAGAAAACGGATGGATGGATTAAAAATGCATGAGAATGTTTTATATTTTGAACATTATTTTTAACACTGTGATTGCAAGTGCAATTATTCATTACTTATTGTGTCAAGCAATGTCAGCTCAGATTTACCTGAGAGCCGGATGCAGTCATCAAAAGAGCCACATCCAGCTCGCGAGCCAGAGGTTCCCTACCCCTGGGTTACAGTATGGGTTAAGGTTGGGTAGTCACATCCTACCTAACCTTTAGGTAGGATGTGTTTGAGGTAAGATGTGTTTTATGCCACTTTGTCTCATTTTGTCCATCAAACGTTTTATGCTGTACGTGAATCCGTCACGGTCTCTTTAGGTAGGATGTCGACACAAACAGTACATAAAGTAAAGTTAAAATACCAATGATTGTCACACACACAGTAAGTGTGGTGAAATGTGTCTTCTGCATTTGACCCATCCCTTTGTTCACCCACTGGTAGGTGAGGGGAGCAGTGGGAAGCAGCGGTGCCGCGCCCGGGAATAATTTTTTTCATAAAATCCATACTTTCAGAATAAAAGTCTTTTAGTATAAGACTTAAGTCGGGGATCGGCAACCCGCTACTCTTTAACGTTGCCTAAGTGGCTCCCGGGAGCGTTTTCAAAAATGTATGAAAATGGAAAATGAGGGAAAAAAAATTGGTTTATTTAATTTTGGTTTCTGTAGGAGGACAAACATGACACAACTATTCCTTATTGCTAGAAATCCCACTGTTTATATAATACATGCTTCGCTGATGAGTATTTGGCAAGCGCCGTTTTGTCCTACTAATTTCAGCGGCCCTTGAACTCACCGTAATGTGTTTACTTCATTATGCCTTATTTGCAGGTATATTTGAGCTCAGTATATTTCCTTTACTTGTGGCCTCTGTGTATTTAATTTATATTTGCATGTCTCATGACACATTATCTGTAAATAATATTGGCTGCATTTCTCATAGTTGTTTGTGTGCCATTATAGACCACAGCAAACGCTACCCAGCTTGCCAAAATCGTAATTAATCCATTAGAAGAAGACAACCTGTCGTTTTCTTTAACATGGACACACACATCTATACCTTTGGCTGTTCTAAGTCAGTAATTTCCAGGCGTTATCACACCATCTGAAAAGCCTCCGTTTAACTAATGTTTTCTAAAGTTGTAAAAATGTGTTGAAAAACTATCCCATATCAACATTGCTGTCAACGAAGATTTGCGTCAGCCTGCGACACATATTTATTTTGATAGTAGGCTATTATAGCTTAAATAGACACCTACATCATTTTTTGTATTCATTGTAACACATATATAAGACTTTTAAAGTAATTTCGATAGTAGGCTATTACAGCTAATATAGACACTTGCATTATGTGTTGTCTTCATTATAACACTTATATAAGACTTTTACAGTCATTTTGAAAGTAGGCTATTATAGGTAATATAGACACATATACAGCATGTGTTGCCTTCATTAAAACATTTATATAAGACTTTTAAAGTAAATTTGATAGTAGGCTATTATAGTTAATATTGACACTTACATCATGTGTTGCCTTCATTATTACACTTGCATAAAACTTTTAAAGACATTTTGATAGTAGGCTATTATAGGTAATATAGACACATATACATCATGTGTTGCCTTCATTATTACACTTAAATAAGACTTTTAAAGACATTTTGATAGTAGGCTATTTTAGCTAATATACACTTACATCATGTGTTGCCTTCATTATAAGACTTTTAAAGTCATTTTGATAGTAGGCTATTCTAGCTAATATACACTTACATCATGAGTAGCCTTTATTATAACACTTATATAAGACTTTTAAATTAATTTTGATAGTAGGCTATTATAGGTAAAAGAGACAGATGTGTTGCCTTCATTAAAACACTTATATAAGACTTTTAAAGTAATTTTGATAGTAGGCTATTATAGGTAATATAGACACTTACATCATGTGTTGCCTTCATTATAACACTTACATAAGACTTTTAAAGTAATTTTGATAGTAGGCTATTATAACTAATATAGACACATACATCATGTGTTGCCTTTATTATAACACTTATATAAGACTTTTAAAGTCATTTTGATAGTAGGCTATTATAGTTAATATACACTTACATCATGAGTTGCCTTCATTATAACACTTATATAAGACTTTTAAATTAATTTTGATAGTAGGCTATTATAGCTAATATAGACACTTACATCATGTGTTGCCTTCATTAAAACACATATAAAACTTTTAAAGTCATTTTGATAGTAGGCTATTATAGCTAATATACATTTATATCATGTGTTTCCTTCATTATAAGACTTATATACAACTTTTAAAGTCATTTCGATAGTAGGCTATTATAGCTAATATAGACACTTACATCATGTGTTGCCTTCATTATACAACTCACATAAGACTTTAAAAGTAATTTTGATAGTAGGCTATTATAGCTAATTTAGACACTTACCGTCATGTGTTGCCTTCATTATAACACTTATATAAGAATTTTAAAGTCATTTTGACAGTAGGCTATTACAACTAATATAGACACTTACATCATGTGTTGCCTTCATTATAACACTTATGTAAGACTTTTAAAGTCATTTTGATAGTAGGCTTATTGCTAGAACAGACACTAACATCATGTGTTGTATTCATTATAACACAAGACTTTTAAAGTCATTTCGATAGTAGGCCATAATAGTTAATATAAATACTAACATGCGTTGCTGCCTTCATTATAACACTTGTGAAGTAATTTTGATAGTAGGCTAATATAGCTAATACAGACACATCATGTGTTGCCTTCATTATAACACTTATATACAACTTTTAAAGTCATTTTGATAGTAGGCTATTATAGCTAATATAGACACATCATGTTTTGCCTTCATTATAACACTTATATAAAATGCTTCTATTTTTGCGGCTCCAGGCAGATTTGTTTTGTGTGTGTTTTGGTCCAAAATGGCTCTTTCAAAATGTTGGGTTGCCGACCCCTGACTTAAATAATTCAGTGAATGAAGGCAGTTATAGTTTAAGGTCGCATGGAATTAGATGCTGGGGAAACAGTTTATGGCTGCAAAACTTAACAGGTTTCAGTCCTACTTGTTCATAATAATTATCTATCGATAATAATTGGTGGTCCAAAAGTAAGGCACAATACATGGAAAAGGTAACACATCCCATCAGTTTTCCCCAGAGTCGCTCATACCTATACTTCATGCCGGTCCTAATGCTCTGCTCGCTGGAAGAAGGGATACTCTGAACCGACAGCTGACCGAGACTGCGAGCCACCATCGCCACGGCTCGGAACTTGTTGCGCGTACCGGTGCCCGGGCTGTTGGCGTTCTGACGGTTGAGCCGGTCCTCCGTGGTGCGGCTTACACCACCGCGGTGGTCAGTGCACACCAGTGACACCTGCATCCTGACTGTGGATCGTGTCAGCACCAAAGTCTGGACAAAGTACTAAGCTGCAAGATCGAGGCTCCTGTGGACCCCAAGGCTGTTTGGTCTTAGGTCTGGCGGCAAATGTCACACTCTTTGGTCGCTGGTTGATGAATGGACTGACAAGCTCACAATTTCCCCTTGAAGAAGACCGACACAAACGTGGTCGGTGAGATGGAGAGCCTCTGCTGATTTTGTCCAAAATCAGAAAGTATACAGACTATAAATAAAAGCATGGATGCTATTTCCTTTGATCTAGCGGGTGTCTTCTGGAGATCCTCCTCACATTGTCTTCAGATCAGACGCTCATTAAAGGCTGACGGACAGAGCTCAAAGCGGGAGTCGCACACAAAAGAATAAGATCCCAAACCGTGAGCTGAGAAGATCTTCACACCTGACACCAGGTCCACTTAGGCCTGCCGCTGGAAACTCATTCCCCTGCTTGGTTGGCGGAGGACAACCTCATTTTCTTACTTGCTGACTCCGCGAGCGTTGCCTGGATTAAACTCACATCCGTGCGCTGAGCATGGAGCGGCACGGCGCACACGGGCGAGAGATGAAGAGAGGGACAGGAGGAGAGGGAGTGAGAAAGATGTGGTGGGAGGGATATGAAGAACCATATGAGTGGAGGCAGCGTGAGAGAGGCTTTTAAATATGTTGTGCTCTCTTAAGAAAGGCCAGCGCATTTTTTTGGGTGTACTTTTGTTTGGGCTTTCAAGTAAGTTTGTCCTGTCCGAAGAAAAGAAGAAAAGCCTGCCCTGGCCGGGACTTTGTATGAGGTCCCGGGAAGGCAGGATGGTGGGGGGGGCGCACTAACACGGAAGGGTTCAACTGCCCATAAAGTATTCATTATGTAACTTTATCTGTAACATCACACGCACAAAGCAGGAGTGTGACGGACAAAGATGAGTTGGACCGAAGTCATGGCATGTCCAGAGAAGGTTAGAGTGTCCGCCCTGAGATAGCTAGGTCGTGAGTTCAAATCCCGGCCGAGTCATTTTACAAACCCCGTTTCCATATGAGTTGGGAAATTGTGTTAGATGTAAATATAAACGGAATACAATGATTTGCAAGTCCTTTTCAACCCATATTCAGTTGAATATGCTACAAAGACAACATATTTGATGTTCAAACTCATAAACTTTTTTTTTTTTTTGCAAATAATAATTAACTTAGAATTTCATGGCTGCAACACGTGCCAAAGTAGTTGGGAAAGGGCATGTTCACCAATGTGTTACATCACCTTTTCTTTTAACAACACTTAATAAACATTTGGGAACTGAGGAAACTAATTGTTGAAGCTTTGGAAGTGGAATTCTTTCTCGTTCTTGCTTTATGTAGAGCTTCAGTCGTTTAACAGTCCGGGGTCTCCGCTGTCGTATTTTAAGCTTCATAATGCGCCTCACATTTTCGATGGGAGACAGGTCTGGACTGCAGGCGGGCCAGGAAAGTACCCTCACTCTTTTACTACGAAGCCACGCTTTCGTAACACGTGCTGAATGTGGCTTGGCATTGTCTTGCTGAAATAAGCAGGAGCGTCCAACGTTGCTTGGATGACAACATATGTTGCTACAAAACCTCTATGGACCATTCAGCATTAATGGTGCCTTCACAAATGTGTAAGTTACCCATGCCTTGGGCACTAATACACCCCCATACCATCACAGATACTGGCTTTTGATCTTTGCACCTATAACAATCCGGATGGTTATTTTCCTCTTTTTTACGGAGGTCACCACGTCCACAGTTTCCAAATATAATTTGAAATGTGAACTCGTCAGACCACAGAACACTTTTCCACTTTGCATCAGTCCATCTTAGATGAGTTCGGGCCCAGCGAAGCCGGCGACGTTTCTGGGTGTTGTTGATAAATGGGCTTTGCTTTGCATAGTAGAGTTTTAACTTGCACTTACAGATGTAGCGACCAACTGTATTTAGTGACAGAGGTTTTATGAAGTGTTCCTGAGCCCATGCGGTGATATCTTTTACACACTGATTTCTGTTTTTGATGTAGTACCGCCTGAGGGATCAAAGGTCCGTAATATCATCGCTTACGTGCAGTGATTTCTTCAGATTCTCTGAACCTTTTGATGATTTTACGGACTGTAGATGGTAAAATCCCTAAATTCCCTGCAATAGCTCGTTGAGAAATGTTGTTCTAAAACTGTTTGACAATTTGCTTACAAAGTGGTGACCCTCGCCCCATCCTTGTTTGTGAATTACTTAGCATTTCATGGAAGCTGTTTTTATACCTGATCATGGCACCCACCTGTTCCCAATTAGCCTGCACACCTGTGGGATGTTCCAAATAAGTGTTTGATGAGCATTCCTCAACTTTATCAGTATTTATTGCCACCTTTCCCAACTTCTTAGTCACGTGTTGCAGGCATCAAATTTTAAAGTTAATGATTTGAAAAAAAAAAAAAAGTTTATCAGTTTGAAAATCAAATATCTTGTCTTTGTAGCATATTCAACTGAATATGGGTTGAAAATGATTTGCAAATCATTGTATTCCGTTTATATTTACATCTAACACAATTTCCCAAATCATATGGAAACAGGGTTTGTATAAAAATAGAACCCATTACCTCGCTGCTTGGCACTCAGGATGGGGGTTAAATCAACAAAATTATTCCCGAGCTCGGGCACTGCTGCTGCTCACTGCTCCCCTCACATCCAAGGGGGTGGAACAAGAAAATGGGTCAAATGCAGAGGGTAATTTCATCACACCTAGTGTGTGTGTGACAATCAGTGGTACTTTTGACTTTATTATTACCCTAAAGCAGGGTTTCGGCAATGGGCTGCTTTCCAGCCACAAGTGGGCCTTTAGCGCCGCTCTAGTGGCTCCCTGGAGCTTTTTCAAAAATGTATGAAAACGGAAAAAGATGAGGAAAAAATATATATATTTTTTTGTTTTAAAATGGTTTCTGTAGGACAAATATGACACAAACCTTCTTAATTGTTAAAAATCCCACGGTTTGTATTAAACATGCTTCACTGATGAGAGTATGTGGCAAGCGCCATTTTGTCCTAATTTCCAAAGTCCTTGAACGCACCGTAGTTTGTTTACATGCACAACTTTCCTTGATGCTGCCACAGAAAGATATGTTTTATGCCACTCCTTCTTTGTCTCATTTTGTCCATCCAACGTTTTATGCTGTACGTGAATACACAAGGGTGAACTTTGTTGATGTTATTGACATGTGTGGAGTGCTAATCAGACATATTTGGTCAAGCTAATCGATGCTAACATGATATTTATGCCAGCTGTATGTACATAATGCATCATTATGCCTCATTTGTAGATGATACAACAATTGGAGCTCATTTTATTTGTGGTTTCTGTTTCCTTTAACTTGGACACGCACATATTTTCCTTTGGCCGTTCTAAGCCAGTCATTTCAAGGAGTTATCTCACCCTCTGAAAAGCCTCTGTTTTACAAATGCGTAGACTATTACAACTCAACATTTCTGTGAACATAGATTTGCTAAAGGCTAAAAGCTTCCCACATCCATCTTTCTACTTTGACTCCTCCATTATTAATTGAACAAATTGCAAAAGATTCAGCAACACAGGTGTCCAGAATACTGTGTAATTATGCGATTAAAACAAACTACTTATAGCTTGGATCGGGCTGGAAAATAATGTCCGCTACAACCCGAGACGTCAAACGCACGCGTCATCATACCGCGATGTTTTCAACACGACACTTCACGGGAAAATTCAAATTGCAATTTAGTAAACTAAAAAGGCCGTATTGGCATGTTTTGCAATGTTAATATTTCATCATTGATATGTAAACTATCAGACTGCGTGGTCGGTAGTAGTGGGTTTCAGTAGGCCTTTAACACCCCCATTTTTTGGATGCCTGAAACTCACTGCACTTTGTTGACATTAATCCACGGAAAATAAAGGCCCCTTTACATACAGTACGCAAAAGGCTGTATGAATATAATGAAGCTCAACTAATCCATACTATTGCTACAGAAAACACAACAAAAGAAGAGTAGAAATTGATCTGAAACACAATAGAAGCATTCCTAAGCAAAACAGGCCACGTTAAACGGCTGGAATACCACAATGGTCAGGAGCTGAGCGTAAACACCAGCGAAATTGGGCTCGAGGCAACAGAGGCTGCAAATTGAAGCGCCGGCGGATGAGCCGCGCATGTGCTCCTGGTAATCTAATACCGACACTTATCTGAGCAGACCAGCTATTGCATAGCAAGCAGATAATTAAACGAGACACCATCAGGAGCAGATGTGGTTAGTGAAGCACTCATGGAGGCCACCTCTATCAATGCAATCCTGCAGACAGCCTGTTGCTAACTGACAGCTCTATTCTTGGAACTATGACCTTTTGGATCCCCGAGACTTAAATAGAAGCCACAAGATCTAAAAGGCTTTAATTTGACTGAAATCGGATTTAAAATGAACAAACCGCACCTTATAGAAGGGCGTTCCACTACTGGTACCTCTGATCACTCCTGTGAAGGTGAGAGAATCTGAGTGATGCCATATTGCACGCAAATCCATCTAACAGCAGAACATATCAACAAGTAGCACAAACTATGGTCAATGGAAGCAAATCTGCAGATCATGACGTTCATTCTTAAGGTTGGTATGCACACAAGAATAGTGGAAACATGATACCAACGTTCCATTCCAGTCAGCTATGGCGCCGGGAGACGTCACATGGGGGGACTTAACGGGGAACATTGTCACCAGACCTATATAAGCGTCAATATATACCTTGAAGTTGCAGAAAAAAAAGCATATATTTTTTTTAACCGATTTCCGAACTCTAAATGGGTGAATTTTGGCGAATTAAATGCCTTTCTGTTTATTGCTCTTTTGGCGATGACGTCATTTTCAACATATTACAAACACCGGGTCTCTCAGCTCTGTTATTTTCCGTTTTTTCGACTATTTTTTGGAACCTTGGAGACATCATGCCTCGTCGGTGTGTTGTCGGAGGGTGTAACAACACTAACAGGGAAGGATTCAAGTTGCACCACTGGCCCGAAGATGCGAAAGTGGCAAGAAATCTGCCGCCAGACCCCCATTGAATGTGCCGGAGTGTCTGCACATTTTACCGGCGATGACAGACATGGCACAGAGATGTATGGATAACCTGCAGATGCATTTGCAATGATAAAGTCAACGAAATCACAAAGGTGAGTTTTGTTGATGTTGTTGACTTATGTGCTAATCAGACATATTTGGTCGCGGCGTGACTGACAGCTAATTGATGCTAACATGCTACGCTAATCGATGCTAACATGCTATTTACCGGCAGTGCAAAAGGAGACATGGCACAGAGATGTATGGATAACCTACAGATGCATTTGCAACTATATTACGTTTCCTTCCACCCATATTTAATGCGAAAAAAACACTTACCAATCGACGGATTTAAGTTGCTCCATTATCACAAAATGCGAAAGTCCTGATCGTTTGGTCCGCACATTTTACCGCCGATGCTAACACAGCTAATCGGCCATGCTATGGCTATGAATAGCGTCAATAGCTATTCGCTCAATAGCTTCAGTTTCTTCTTCAATAATTTCATACTCAAACCATCTGTTTCAATACATGCGTAATCTGTTGAATAGCTTAAGCCGCTGAAATCCGAGTCTGAATCCGAGCTAATGTCGCTGTGGTATTCCCATTGTTTGTTTACATTGGCAGCACTGTGTGACGTCACAGGAAAATGGATAGTGGTTTCAAAAATAGCGAAAATAAGGCACTTTAAAGCTTTATTTAAGGATATTCCGGGACCGGTAAAATTTTTAAACAAAATTCAAAAAATACAACAAGCCACTGGGAACTGATTTTTATTGTTTTTAACCCTTTTGAAATTGTGATAATGTTCCCCTTTAATGAAAGTTGGGCACAGGTCATACACTAGACTAGGGTTGAACGGTATACCAGTACTGGTATAGTATCGCGGTACTAATGAATGAAAAACGGTACTATACTCTGAAAAGTACCGGTTCTCATGTCGGCGCGTCGCCGTCACGTCATGACATTGCTGGTTTTGCGAGCAGAGGAGCGCGTTCGGCAGCGCACAATCACAAAGTACTTACAGGCAGACACTGTGAGTAGACAGATGTCATGTCTGTGTGATCATGTTTTGTTTTAGTCATGTTCGGTTATGTTTTTGGCCTCTTTGTGCACTTTTGTTTGTTTTGTCACCATAGCAACCCATTAGTTTTCACCTTTTCCCCATGTCACGCACCTGTTTTCACTAATCACCACAGTATTATTTAAGCCACAGTTGCAAGGTAGTCAGCCTGGCAACATCACCATCTATCACCCTCGATCACACTCTCCACATCCATGCCAATGATCCATGCCCCTTGTCTCTTTCCAAGTAAGTTTTTTTTTATTAGGATAGGATAGGATAGAATAGGATAGGATAGGATAGGTCTTTATTGTCATTGCACAAGTACAACAAAACTTTGTTTTCAGCACAAACCTGTTTAGGATTAGACAAACAAACAGTGTACAGGATTACAAAACAAGAACGCTGATGGGTCGCCATAAGGCGCCCCGTAAAAGATGGGAAAAAGGTAAACGCTGGGGAAGGATGGGTAAAAAAATACCCCTTAGGAGCCCAGTCTGGAGTGGGAAAAAACCTCCATAGGAAAGCACATATACATATTACAACATACATCCCGAGATATCTAACAACAGAGGGAAGGTATTCATGCCATTGCGCAAGTGTTTTGTTTTATGTTCATAGTTTTGCCTTTGCGATAGTTTTGTATCATAGTTAAGTTTTTGTACCTCTGCTTGGAGCGCCTTTCGTTTGTTCCTGTATAGTGTTAAAATAAAACATGTCTTTACCTTCACGCCTTTTCCGCTCCAACTCTCGCTTTGCACCTCGGGAAAACAATCCAAGCCCAAGTCCCAGTCGTGACAACAGAAAAGGAAGAACGGACGCATTTTGGCTTAAAAACTAACAATGAAGGTGAAGTTATAACACGGAAACGCCCTCAGGAAAAGGTGCTTTAAAACATGGCTAGCTAGCTAGTGGCTAATGTTCATTCGCCATTGGCAGTATTTTAGCTACTTCTAAGTCACTAATCCTCATCTCCATGGTGACAAATAAAGTCAGTTTCTTACAAGTATCATCCCGGCAGGACGAGGAATAGCTAAACATGCTTCACTACACACCGTAGGAGAGGGGTGTCAAAAAACTCAAATACAGAGTGGGCCAAAATTTTAAACTGAACAAAGCCGCGGGCCAAGGTTGAACTAATTAACCTTTTAATAGAGACCCAAACAAGTTTTGCATTGAATATTGAACAAGCAAGGCTTGTATAACTTTATAGTGACATGCAAAATCGATTTTCAAATATTGTAGCATCCCGGAAGAGTTATTGCTGCAAGGGGTTCTGGGTATTTGTTCTGTTGTGTTTATGTTGGGTTACGGTGCGGATGTTCTCCCTAAATGTGGTTGTCATTCTTGTTTGGTGTGGGTTCACAGTGTTTGTAACAGTGTTACAGTTGTTTATACGGCCATCCTCAGTGTGACCTGTATGGCGGTTGACCAAGTACTCCTTGTATTCACTTGTTTGTGGGTAAAGTCCGCAAATAGTATGTGACTGGGCCGACACAATGTTTGTATGGAGAAAAAGCGGTCGGGACGATAGGTTGTAGAGGACGTTGAATGCAGTGCCTTTAAGGCATGTCCCCAAAGATGTTGTTTGGGTGGAAATCGAGAGAAATTCGGGAGAATGGTTGTCCCGGGTGATTTTCGGCAAGGGCACTGAAGTTCGGGAGTCTCCCGGGAAAATCGGGAGGGTTGGTAAGTATGAGTATTAGCGGTGAATGCGGTGTTATAATACCGGCGGGCCAGCTCTAATGTTAATTTGATATTGCCTCAAGGGCCAAACTAAACTACACGGTGGGCCAAATTTGGCCCACGGGCCAGAGTTTGACACCCATGCCGTAGGAGGATACAATAGCTAACCGCTAACTAAGCTAGCACTCGGAATGTAAACAAATGCCATGGGTGGATCTACACCTAACATCCACTGTAATGATACCAAGTACAAGACCGTATCTAGTCGATACTACTATGATTAAATCTATATTTTTTATCTCAACAACATCTTTTTTCCTTTTTTTAAAATTCATATGTCCAGGGTGTACGCCTGATTGTAGCTGAGATAGGCTCCAGCGCCCCACACGACCCCGGAGGGAATAAGCGGTAGAAAGTGGATGGATGATGTTTATAAACTCAGGAAATATTAAAGTTAAAAAGTTGAAGTACCAATGATTGTCACACAGATTCTAGATATGGTAAAATTATTCTCTGCATTTGACCCATCACCCTTGATCACCCCCTGGGAGGTGAGGGGAGCAGTGGGCAGCAGCAGTGGCCGCGCCCGGGAATCATTTATGGTGATTTAACCCCTGATTCCAACCCTTAATGCTAAGTGCCAAGCAGGGAGGTAATGGGTCCCATTTTTTTGTAGTCTTTGGTATGACTGGTATGATTTGAACTCACGACCTACCGATCTCAGTCAGGGCGGACACTCTAACCACGAGGCCACTGAGTAGGTTCAAATATCTCCCTGAACACATGAGGACTTTGAATATGACCAATGTATGATCCTGTAATGACTTGGTATTGCTATATACTCGAGTAATCCGGTATGTGGTTGAACTAAAATGAAACAGTATTATGTTCTTTATGGCTCTCACTACTAAATATTGAATGCTTGTGATGATAGATAGTAATTTCTAAACCTTATAAGTCCTTTGTTGGGCCTTTATTTGTCTGCACATTTATTGACCTGAGGAAAATTGAGAATGGAGTAATCGATTCGGATGTTTCATCCGGTGGGTAAGCGATCCATCCCCCAAAGGGGTCACATTTTGATTTATTTTCTACATTTAAAAACACTTCCTTGTGGTGTAAATAACATGTAATGGTAGTTCTTTGGTCAAAATTGTGCATGGATTATGTTTGAAAGACCATCTTCAAGCTGTTTCTGATCGCCTCATCACGGTCTCTTCAGGATGCTTCTTATTTACGTGGCTCCACTTTTAACTTTGTCTTCTGTCGTAGTTTTAAGTGCTTCTGTATGCAGTCTACTGACGGACATAAGTTTGAAATATACACAAATTTGTAGAATGCACGTGCATGTGTTAGCCAGTCTGCCCCACAAAAAGAGAATAAAATAAAATACAAAAGTTTTTGACTACAATAAGTACCAACTCCCGCAAAGCCCTTCAGGAAAATGTCGACTAGTGTTGTCCCGATACCAGTACCAAAATATTTTGGTACTTTTTTAAAATATAGGGAACCGCAAAAAATGGCTTTATTTTAACGAAAAATCTTAGGGTACATTAAACATGTTTCTTATTGCAATTTTTTTACGTAAATAAATAGTGAACATACGGGACAACTTGCCTTTTAGTGGTAAGAAAACAAACAAAAACGCCTAATTAGTTTGCAGTAATATATTGTGTAATTTATCATTCTATTATTTTGTCAATATTATGAGGTACAAACTGTAAAAATTGATTATTAATCTACTGGTTCATTTACTGTTAATATCTGCTTACTTTCTCTTTGAACACTTTTTATCTACACTTCTGTTAAAATATAATAATCACTTATTCTTCTGTTTTTTGAATGCTTTACATTAGTTTTGGATGATACCTCAAATTTGGGTGTCAATCCGATACAAAGTCGTTACAGGATCATCCATCCATCCATTTTCTACGGCTTATTCCCTTTCGGGGTCGCGGGGGGCGCTGGCGCCTATCTCAGCTACAATCGGGCGGAAGGCGGGGTACACCCTGGACAAGTCGCCACCTCATCGCAGGGCCAACACAGATAGACAGACAACATTCACACTCACATTCACACACTAGGGCCAATTTAGTGTTGCCAATCAACCTATCCCCAGGTGCATGTCTTTGGAGGTGGGAGGAAGCCGGAGTACCCGGAGGGAACCCACGCATTCACGGGGAGAACATGCAAACTCCACACAGAAAGTTCCCGAGCCTGGATTTGAACCCAGGACTGCAGGACCTTCGTATTGTGAGGCAGACGCACTAACCCCTCTGCCACCGTGACAGGATCATACATTGGTCATATTCAAAGTCTTTACGTGTCTAGGGAGATATTTCCTGAGTTTATTAACTTAATGTATTTTTTTTTTTTAAACAAAAGAAGATTTTGTGATGCTAAAAAATATCGATGTAATCATAGTAGTATCGACTAAACACGCTACTGTACTTGGTATCATTAAAGTGGATGTCAGGTGTAGATCCACCAATGGCATGTGTTTAAATTGTAGCATCCCAAATGAGTTGGTGCTGCAGGGAATTCTGGGAATTTGTTCTGTAGTGTTTATGTTGTGTTGCTGTGCAAATACTGTCCCAAAATGTGTTCGTCATTGTTGTTTAGTATGGTTTCACTATATGGCACATGTTTATGACAGTGTTGGTGCTGTTCATACGGCCACCCTTAGTGTGACATGTATGGCTGTTGATTAAGTTTGACCACTCTGATGTGGCTCAGCCGCATACTTGCTGACCACCCGGGGAAGTCCGGTAGGTTTCCAATTTTAATGTCTCTATCAGAAATCTCCCGGGTAAACATTTTTCGATTTCCATCCAGACATCAACTCTGACAGCGTGCCGTTATGACAATGCCTCTAACACCCTTTCTACATGTCATCGCGCCAGGATTTTCATCATGCGATCTGCATGCTGGCCGTCCGGTCACATTTTGGATGCGACCTATATCTGAACGCATACGTAACTGCAAGGCATACTTGCTCAGCAGCCATACAGGTCACACTGAGGGTTGTGATATAAACAACTTCAACATTCTTACTAATATGCACCACACTGTGAACCCACACCAAACAAAAATGACAAACACATTTCAGGAGAACATCCGGACTATAACACAACATAAACATGACAGAACACATACCCAGAATCCCATGTATCCTGACTCTTTCGGGCTCCATTATACACCCAGCTACCACCAACCCAACCCCGCTCACCTCAACTGACGCACGGAGGGGTGGGGATTGGTGGTAGCTGGGTGTATAATGGACCCCTTAAGAGTCAGGATACATGGGATGCTGGGTACTTTTTCTGTCATGTTTATGTTGTGTTATAGTGCGGATGTTCTCCTGAAATGTGTTTGTCATTCTTGTTTGGTGTGGGTTCACAGTGTGGCGCATATTAGTAAGAGTGCTAAAGTTGTTTAAACGGCCACCCTTAGTGTGACCTGTATTGCTGTTGAATAAGGATGCCTTGCAGTCTCTTACGTGTGTCTGCAATAGCCTCGTCAAACAATTCTTTGGGCTGGCAAGCTATTTGTACAAGCTGTAGAGGGCGGTAGTGACATCAGTGTACGCCCTTATTATTGTTCATTGGGTGAACGCCAGCGTACATTCGAGAGAATAATTACTCTGAAATTCGGGAGTCTCCCGGAAAATTGGGACGGTCGGCAGATGTGACGCTGTCAAGCGGCATTCTTATAAAACTCGCGGGCCGCACTAACATTGCATTTTCATATTAAGGTGCGGGCCGCGTGTCTGAGACCCCTGGTTTATACATAGCACAAAGCAAAAAACAAAACAAAACTATGTATGCAGTATTATTTCATTATAAATTTCAAAAAAGTTATGTGGCTCCCATTGTTTTCTTTACTTTGTGAAACGAGTCAAAATGGCTCTTTGAGTGGTAAAGGTTGCCGATCTATGACCTATGACCAGTGTGTTCAAAGTTAAGATGGTCCCCTTAATGATCAATGATTGTACATAATGAAATATTGTGTTGACTTTGTCAACTATAGACAAGGTTTTAATCATCCGTTATCATGGCTCCGATGTGCTGCGGTGTGAAGCATGTAAATCTATCACACGCTCTACAGCATGGGTGTCAAACTCTGGCCCGCGGGCCAAATCTGGCCCGCCGTGTAATTTAATTTGGCCCTTGAGGCGATATCAATTTAGCATTAGAGCTGGCCCGCCGCTGTAACACCACATTCACCGCTAATACTTGCCAACCCTCCTAATTTTCCCGGTAGACTCCCGAAGTTCAGTGCCCCTCCCGAAAATCTCCCGGTGCAACCATTCTCCCGAATTACTACAAATTTCCACCTAGACAACTATATTGGGGGCGTGCATTTAAGGCGCTGCCTTTAGCGTTCTCTACAACCTGTCGTCACGTCTGCTTTTCCTCCATACTAACAGCGTGTCACATAATATTTGTGGCTTTTACACACACACACACGCACAAGTGAATGCAAAGCATACTTGGTCAACAGCCATACAGGTCACACTGAGGGCGGCCGTATAAAAAACTTTAACACTGTTACAAATATGCACCACACTGTGAACCCACACCAAACAAGAATGACAAACACATTTCGGGTGAACATCCACACGTAACACAACATAACAAATACCCAGAACCCCTTGCAGCACTAACTCTTCCGGGAAACTTCCAGCAAACTGACCAATAATTAACGTTTTATTCATGCATTTTCTCTTGCTACTTCAAGGCTTGAATGTTTGGTTCATTCATTATTGTTATTTTATTTTCAAATTCATTATTAGCCTGTGGAAAAAAAAAGATATTTACCTCAGAAGATTGCAAATAGAAAAAAAGGCATAACATTTTTATTACTTTTTTCATTATTATTATTATTATTTGAAACTGGATTTTGCATATCACTAAAGTCATATAAGCCTTGCTTGTTCAATATTTAATACAAAACTTGTTTGGGTCCCCATTAAAAGGTTAATTTGTTCAACCTTGGCCCGCGGCTTTGTTCCGTTTAAAATTTTGGCCCACTCTGTATTTGAGTTTGACATCCCTGCTCTACAGGGTTGATGCTTGAAATAATCGTAATCGATTAGTGATATTGAAGTAGTTACAACACTGCTGACTGCGGACAGACATTAGCCACTAGCTAACTAGTAATGTCTTAAAGATCCCCTTCCTGAGGGCGTTCTGCATGACACGACAAGGACGACGGGTGGGGGGACCGGTACTTTTTTAAAGGTGGTATTGTACTGAATATGACTCATTAGTATCACGGTACTATAAAAATACCGGTACACCGTACAACCCTAATGTCTACCATATATGGATAATCCCAACGTCAAAATTGGGGCAAATTCCAAACGCCTCGTTCGTAGGGAGTATGACAAAATTGCAAGATTTTTTTATAAATATCTTCCCCTTGGCACTTATGCAGATCCAAAATACATTAAAAAAAAAGGTAGCATTAGGTAAGACAAATTGGGTTTGCATAATAGGTCCCCTTTAAATGAATCAACAGAACAAACATTTTTATTGACAAGTTCCTTTGGGTGTTTTATGCAGCTGGCTGATTTACACGAGCAGACGCAAAAATACCATTGCACAAAAAAAAAAACACCACTCAAATTGAAATTGAAAGGCGTTACACACAGATGGGTTTCGCAATTAATAAATACACCGACCAGTAAGTGCGAAGAAATTATGCAAACAGATGCTCAACCTTTCCCACTTCACAGTTACTGTGATTTAATAACGACCCATGTGACTTTCAGGTGTGTTTCATTCGGTAGAACAGTGTCTATGCTGTGTTTTATTGTAATGTATTTTTTTAAAAAAAATTTTCTATATTAGTCTTAGTACAAGGGCTGGGTAATATGGCCTTTTATTAATATCTCGATACTTTTAGGCCATGTCACGATACATATCTCGATATTTTGCCTTAGCATTGAATGAACACTTGATGCATATAACACCAGTATGATGATTCTATGTGTCTACCTTAAGGTTGTCCCGATCCGATATTTGGATCGGATCGGCCGCCGATATTTGCCAAAAAATGCGTATCGGCAAGGCATGGGAAAATGCCGATCCAGATCCAGTTTTTAAAAAAAAACTCCGATCCGTGTTTTCCAACACACCGATTTAAATAATACATTCCAATCTTCTGCTGCTGCCTAAACTCCGTTCCGCATTTTCCAGAACACCTTCAAAACATCCACAGGTCTGCGTTCCAACCGTTCAGACGGCCGGGTGAATTAAAAGTTACGGCAAAAATGTCAGCTGCGTGGGATTATTTTATCCTACAAAACGAAAAAGATGAAGAGGTGGAGTGCAAAACATGCCACAATAAAATCAAGCGTGGTGGTAAAGTTGTAAGACGTTTTAATGACTCTTGCGAGTGAGAGGCTTTTAGCACTCATCTTAGATGAACACAGGAGCAGGCTGACACCTGAGCATCTTGAAGTGGTCGTCTTTGTTAGAAGAAATCTCCCCATTATGCTTGGACTTCAATTGTTTGCCCCCCCTGATTGGGGCAAACAATTGAAGGGAGTGTGTAGAGATATATATATATATATTTTTTTTTTTTTTTTTTTTTTTTAAGTTTACACTTGTTCAAGAGCAAGTATTGATGCTGAGTTATAGACATTATATACCACTCAGGTTGTTTGTGCGTTTTGCTTTTTTTTTTAATAATGTTTACAGCATTATTTGCACTTTATACTGTTCACTTTTTTTTACTGTTTAATGATGCCATTTCTGTTTGTCACGTATAATTTTTGATATTTTGTGTTTATCCTTGAATACCAACTGTTGTGTATTATTCAAACTCACCTAATTCAGCTGGGTAGTTGTTATCAAGAGTATTAAAATCCTTTTCAGCATGAATCTTACAACTAAGTAGGCTAAATAACTTTACACTTGAATACATGCTCGGTTAGGCCAGTATCGGTATCGAATCGGAAGTGCAAAAACAATATCGGATCGGAAGTGCAAAAACCTGGATCGGGACATCCCTAGTCTACATTAAAACATTCTTCTTCATACTGCATTAATATATGCTCATTTTAAACTTTCATGCAGAGAGGGAAACCACAACTAAGTCAATTTACCAAAACTGTGTTTATTAAACAGTTATTAAGCAGTGGCACAAACATTCATGTCATTTCAAAAACAGAAAGTGCAAGATTGTCAGAGACATTTTAAAACAAGCTATTTAGTGCACTTTTGTGCATGATGTCACTAAGATGACATATCAAAACAACACTAAATTAAAGTGCACCTTTTGTACAGAACACAACTACAATAGTTTAAAACAAATAAAGTGCACTTTTGTGCATGATGTCACACAACATATTTCAATAACTCAAATAAAAATGAGCTGCATGATAGGAAATCAAATAGTGTATGTCGTTCGCTATGTGGTAGGTTCCTGCGGACGTTATATCTTACTGGTGTTGACTATTTTTTTCATACGGTGTTGATCTGGAAATAGTTACTTTGGCATTTTGTTGGTGTGGCACCGAACGGAGATGTTGACATGCGGAGTTTCAAGCACTCCTTATTCTCTAGCGAGTGACTTTTCAAATGATGCTACATTACCAGTGGTGCTACTTTTTGTAGCAACGCTTTTGCCGCATACATGTTCAACATCTTTCCGTTTGAAATCAAACCATCACCAGACGGTAAACACTGTGCTGTTTTTCTTCGGATTTAATTCTTCCTTCATTTGTTACCAGATTTGCACCTTCTTTCTCTTGTATTACCACTCGCACCACAAGCATCACAGCTAACGGTATCATGTCGCAACCTGTCTACTCCGCGGGAGCGTGTGATGTTGCACATGTGACGTATGTAAGAAGTAAGAAGGTGCGCTTTTTTAAGTCTCTGTGAGAAGGAGAGACAAGA
This sequence comes from Nerophis ophidion, assembly GCF_033978795.1. Classification (NCBI taxonomy): domain Eukaryota; kingdom Metazoa; phylum Chordata; class Actinopteri; order Syngnathiformes; family Syngnathidae; genus Nerophis; species Nerophis ophidion. The sequence continues at coordinate 63,955,329 of NC_084612.1, forward strand.
AAGAGTGGGAAGAGCATGCAGTGTAATGCCCGCAGCTAAAAGCAACCGTGTGAAAACATATACTCGAATATCACGATATAGCCATTTTCTATATCGCACAGAGACAAACCCGCGATATATCGAGTATATCGATATATCGCCCAGCCCTAATGCCAATAATGAAATTTTTTGTGGTCCCCTGTATTTACAAAAGTACCGATATGAAATATTGGTATCGGGACAACACTAGTCTGCAGTCAATCAATCAGTGCTGTTCAAGCTACACAGGTTTGAATAAAATTTTTCCATTCTACCAAAACATTTTGGACAATTTTGTGCGTCAAAATGTGAGATCCTTTCTGGTATAGACCGTGCACTAGTGCACAAAGTCCATAAAGGATATTCACTGTAAATTCCTTAAAGGCCTACTGAAATGAGATTTTCTTATTTAAACGGGGATAGCAGGTCCATTCTATGTGCCATACTTGATCATTTCGCGATATTGCCATATTTTTGCTGAAAGGATTTAGTAGAGAACATCCACGATAAAGTTCGCTAATAAAAAATCCTTGCCTGTACCGGAAGTAACAGACGATGTGCGCGTGACGTCACAGGTTGTAGGGCTCCTCACAACCTCACATTGTTTACAATCATGGCCACCAGCAGCTAGAGCGATTCGGACCGAGAAAGCGAAGATTTCCCCATTAATTTGAGCGAGGATGAAAGATTTGTATATGAGGAAAGTTAGAGTGAAGAACTAGAAAAAAAAAGACGGCAGTGGGAGCGGATCAGATGTTATTAGACACATTTACTAGGATAATTCTGGAAAATCCCTTATCTGCTTATTGTGATACTAGTGTTGTAGTGGGATTATATGGTACCTGAAAGTCGGAGGGGTGTGGCGACCGCCAGTGTCTCTGAGGGAAGCCTCGTTTCTCGACGAGGCGAAGCGAAGGCAGCCGTTGGGGCCGGTCTAAGCTTTTTTTCCCCCTCCTCTACGGTGGAAGCATCCCACTTTTGGGGGCGGCCGGTCGGAGGAGGCAAGAGTCCGCAGCTGCTTCTTTGACAGGTGCACGAGGAACGACGCAAGCTATCCGCTGATGTCTACGGTAAGAGCCAACTTATAACCATAATTTTCTCACCGAAACCTGCCGTTTGACATGTGGTAGGGAACCATGTTCGCTTGACCGCTCTGTTCCATAGTAAAGCTTCACGGACATCTTTCGGGAATGTAAACAAGGAAACACCGGCTGTGTTTGTGTTGCTAAAGGCAGCCGCGATACACCTACATCTTTCTTCTTTGACGTCTCCAATATTAATAGAAGAAATTGCAAAAGATTCAACAACATAGATGTCCAGAATACTGTGTAATTTTGCGATTAAAGCAGATAACTTATAGCTGGTGGCGGGGCTGGAACAACATGTCCGCTACAATCCGCGCACGCGTCATCATACCGGGACGTTTTCAACCGGATACTTCGCGCGAAATTTAAAATTGCAATTTAGTAAACTAAAAAGGCCGTATTGGCATGTGCTGCAATGTTAATATTTCATCATTGATATATAAACTATCAGACTGCGTGGTCGGTAGTAGTGGGTTTCAGTAGGCCTATAAGTGTGGAACAACTTGACAAACCATGACATCAAACAGACATGAACTAGTAACCTCCATAGTACTGGTAGCTGCTACTTAGAGTTATTTTAGGGGCCAAGCAAGTAAAATGATACACTTTTTTTGTAGCAATTGCATATTTATCTTCCTGTCTAAACCAAGAAGGATAGCAAAGCTCATATCAATGCAGAATGCTTCTACCAGACACTGGCTGAATTAACTATATTGCTGCCTGGTATCCTTTGATGTCCCAGATATGTCCGTCTACCCAACAGTGTCATGTCTGCATGAAATTATCCGAAGGCGCTTACAGTTTTGCAGCCTGTCATGTAAATCTCAAAAATGACTGAACCAACGAGTTGTGTGAAATCTAAGTCACGTGGGCTGGTTTAAAACCTATTGAAAATGTTTTTTTATAAAGACAGTCTTTGTTTAAATGACTCGCTTTTGCTACAAAATACATACAGAATGTTCGGAATAATTGTCCAGAGAACTGTTGGACCCAAAGGTCCCGAATAGAATTAGCTCATCGTTCCGCTTCCGTAATCCTGTCAGTATTAATAAAACATATTTTAATAATCTCAGTCTGAGTAATAACATGCTTTGAGTTCATTCACTCGAGTGTAGAAAATATGGAATTAATTAATCAACCTAAACCTAACGGTACCGAGGACTCGAAAAGAACAGAGCGTAAATTGGAAGCGGGAACTAATTGGAGAGAGGCTGTCATGTTTGAAACGTAAAAAGGCATTATATTTATATTTTCACTTTAATAAAAAAAATTGGAGTGCAAAGTGCATGGACAAGTGGAACTAAACAGGTGGCAACACATTTTAAAATGCATGTGGGAGGTATAAATACAGCTCTTAATAATACTTCAAACCCAGGCACGAGCTCATAAAGTGAAGTGAATTATATTTATATAGCGCTTTTTCTCTAGTGACTCAAAGCGCTTTACATAGTGAAACCCAATATCTAAGTTACTTGTAAACCAGTGTGGGTGGCACTGGGAGCAGGTGGGTAAAGTGTCTTGCCCAAGGACACAACAGCAGTGATTAGGATAGCGGAAGCGGTGATCGAACCTTGAACCCTCAAGTTGCTGGCATGGCCACTCTACCAACCAAGCTATACCACCCACAAAAAACCCTCTCCGTCAGGGGGTTGACTACAGCCACAGCTGTTAATGGCAATGTTTTTGCCTGGCGCCAATTCCACATCCAGACGGCAGTTTGCTATTGTAGACCGCGCATCCGGACAATATCGGGTATTATACCATTGATTTGATATCTTTATTATATATTGTTGCCATTTGTAAAAAGACAATTAATTGGGCCTTTTTGCTAATTTTACAGTGGAACCTTGATTTGCATACCACAGACCGAATACACATTTTTTGCTTTTTTGTTGTCAGTTTTACTTTGTAGCTGTATGTAGAAATGGTGGCAGCTGGTTGCACCAACTCTGCTATTTTATTGTCTTTAATATCCTTTGTGTTCTTTGATGTTTCTCTCTTACACACGTTTATGTGTGCTATAGCTATGAGGTTTTTTTTTCTTCCTTGGCCTCAGTTTGGACCCCCTCTCCAGGGGCCCAGGTTTAGACTGAATATTTTTCAATTTTATTTAATTTTTAAATCCAGGAATTCACATTGTAGGAATTTTCCATCCATCCATCCATCTTCTTCCACTTATCCAAGGTCGGGTCGCGGGGGCAACAGCCTAAGCAGGGAAGCCCAGACTTCCCTCTCCCCAGCCACTTCGTCTAGCTCTTCCCGGGGGATCCCGAGGCGTTCCCAGGCCAGCCGGGAGACATAGTCTTCCCAACGTGTCCCGGGTCTTCCCCGTGGCATCCTACCGGTTGGACATGCCCTAAACACCTCCCTCGGGAGGCGTTCGGGTGGCATCCTGACCAGATGCCCGAACCACCTCATCTGGCTCCTCTCGATGTGGAGGAGCAGCGGCTTTACTTTGAGTTCCTCCCGGATGACAGAGCTTCTCACCCTATCTCTAAGGGAGAGCCCCGCCACACGGCGGAGGAAACTCATTTCGGCCGCTTGTACCCGTGATTTTATCCTTTCGGTCATGACCCAAAGCTCATGACCATAGGTGAGGATGGGAACGTGGATCCACAGGTAAATTGAGAGCTTTGCCTTCCGGCTCAGCTCCTTCTTCACCACAATGGATCGGTACAACGTCCGCATTACTGAAGACGCCGCACCGATCCGCCTGTCGATCTCACGATCCACGTAGGAATTTTAAAGAATTTATTTGTAAATTATGGTGGAAAATAAGTATTTGGTCAACCATTCAAAGCTCTCACTGATGGAAGGAGGTTTTGGCTCAAAATCTTACGATACATGGCCCCATTCATTCTTTCCCTAACACGGATAAATCGTCATGTCCCCTTAGCAGAAAAACAGCCCCAAAGCATGATGTTTCCACCCCCATGCTTCACAGTAGGTTTGGTGTTCTTGGGATGCAACTCAGTATTCTTCTTCCTCCAAACAAGACGAGTTGAGTTTATACCAAAATGGATACATGGATGATACAGCAGAGGATTGGGAGAATGTCATGTGGTCGGATGAAACCAAAATATAACTTTTTGGTATAAACTCAACTCGTCGTGTTTGGAAGAAGAATACTGAGTTGCATCCCAAGAACACCATACCTACTGTGAAGCATGGGGGTGGAAACATCATGTTTGGGGCTGTTTTTCTGCTAAGGGGACAGGACGATTGATCCGTGTTAAGGAAAGAATGAATGGGGCCATGTATCGTGAGATTTTGAGCCAAAACCTCCTTCCATCAGTGAGAGCTTTGAATGGTTGACCAAATACTTATTTTTCACCATAATTTACAAATAAATTCTTTAAAATTCCTACAATGTGAATTCCTGTCTCGCACAGTTGAAGTGTACCTATGATGAAAATTACAGACCTCTGTCATCATTTTAAGTGGGAGAACTTGCACAATCGGTGGCTGACTAAATACTTTTTGTCCCACTGTATGTAGAGACATATTTCTGTGATCACGACGACCTCTACACAAAATTCACCAATGGACTGGACAGCCAGAGGGAATGCCTAGAGGACTACAGTATTTTGAGTCAAACTGCTGTATTGACAGCCAGTCGCTTGATATCAATATGGTGGAAACCACAATGATCCCAACAACGCACACAATGACCATTACTGGTTTTCTCACCGTAAAACTGTGTGTCCAGCCCGAGTTGGTACAGCGATACACTTAACGATGCCATACCATAATGAGACCACCGGAGACCGTCCTGGACTCGGGAGGTACAATGACCCCTTCCCAACTGCTGCACCCGGGCAGAGAGAGAGAAAGCGAGAGAGGGTGGCCATTTTAATTGACAGAGCGTTAGAAGCCACTGTTGACCAGCGAGGGAGTCCTGTCACAAGCAGTCAATCTTCAGCACAACAGATTTAGCTCTAAAAATAGACACTAGTGCTTTGAACCAGTTTTACACTGCGAGAGCAATGCAAAGAGAACTTGCGGCGTCCTAATATTGAAGAAGTGTAGGGAGGGTGCAACAAATGTTGACATTTGGAGCCGAGACGAATGTTTGGCCGCCTTTAGGGTATGACGTGAAAAGTTGCTTACAAAGCTGCCGAAAAGGAACAAACTATTGTCATGCGCTTGGTTTATTTACACTGTTGGTCTAAGTGGTGATTTTTTGGGGAGAATTTTTTTCCAATAACTTTAAATAAGTCTCAGAGTCTCAAAATCTAGCAAAGGAAAATTTAACTTTTTATGGAATTTCGCCTATTATACATAAACCCTACAGTGGGGTAAAAAAGTATTTAGTCAGCCACCGATTGTGCAAGTTCTCCCACTTAAAATGATGACAGAGGTCAGTAATTTTCATCATAGGTACACTTCAACTGTGAGAGACAGAATGTGAAAAAAAAAATCCAGGAATTCACATTGTAGGAATTTTAAAGAATTTATTTGTAAATTATGTAGAAAAATAAGTATTTGGTCAACCATTTAAATCTCTCACTGATGGAAGGAGGTTTTGGCTCAAAATCTCACGATACATGGCCCCATTCATTCTTTCCTTAACACGGATCAATCGTCCTGTCCCTTTAGTAGAAAAACAGCCCCAAAGCTTGATGTTTCCACCCCCGTGCTTCACAGTAGGATTGGTGTTCTTGGGATGCAACTCAGTATTCTTCATCCAAACACGACGAGTTGAGTTTATACCAAAAAGTTCTATTTTGGTTTCATCTGACCACATGACATTCTCCCAATCCTCTGCTGTATCATCCATGTGTCCATTTTGGTATAAACTCAACTCGTCGTGTTTAGAGGAAGAAGAATATTCAGTTGCATCCCAAGAACACCATACCTACTGTGAAGCATGGAAGTGGAAACATCATGCTTTGGGGCTGTTTTTCTGCTAAGGGGACAGGACGATTGATCCGTGTTAAAGAAAGAATGAATGGGGCCATGTATCGTGAGATTTTGAGCCCAAACCTCCTTCCATCAGTGAGAGCTTTGAATGGTTGACCAAATACTTATTTTCCACCATAACTTACAAATAAATTCTTTAAAATTCCAACAATATGAATTCCTGGATTTTTTTTTTTGCACATTCTGTCTTTCACAGTTTAAGTGTACCTATGATGAAAATTACAGACCTCTGTCATCTTTTTAAGTGGGAGAACTTGCACAATCGGTGGCTGACTAAATAATTTTTTGCCCCACTGTATGTGAGACAAAAACACAGGACTTTTTTTTCTTTTCTGTGCATTTTAAACATTAAAAAAATTGCTAACAATGCAAGTATTGGTGAATCATCTATTCTGCCTATAAAACATCCAAAAAACACCGAAATGTATATCCTACTCAGTGGCCTAATGGTTAGTATCCGCCCTGAGATTGGTAGGTTGTGAGTTCAAACCCCGGCCGAGTCATACCAAAGACTATAAAAGTGGGACCCATCACCTCCCTGCTTGGCACTCAGCATCAAGGGTTAGAATAGGGGGTTAAATCACCAAAAATGATTCCCAGGCACGGCCACGGCTGCTGCTCACTACTCCCCTCACCTCGCAAGAGGTGAACAAGGGAATGGGTAAAATGCAGAGGACAATTAACACCACACCTAGTGTGTGTGTGTGTTACAATCATTGGTCCTTTAACTTTAATATATATACTATATTGCTATATTTGGCCACTCATCCAAATGATGAGAATCAGGTGTCCTAATCACTTGGCCCGGCCACAGGTGTATAAAATCAAGCACTTAGGCATGGAGACTGTTTCCACAAACATTTGTGAAAGAATTGGCCACTCTCAGGAGCTCAGTGATTTCCAACGTGGAACTGTCATAGGATGCCACCTGTGCAACTGATCCAGTCGTGAAATTACCTCGCTCCTAAATATTCCAAAGTCAACTGTCGGCTATTGTAAGAAAATGGAAGAGTTTGGGAACAACAGCAACTCAGCCACCAAGTGGTAGGCCACGTAAACTGACAATAGAGGGGTCAGCGGATGCTGACGGGCATAGTACAAAGAGGTCGTCGACTTTCTGCACAGTCAGTTGCAACAGAGCTCCAAACTTCATGTGGCCTTCCACGTGGCCCACGTACAGTACGCAGAGAGCTTCATGGAATGGGTTTCCATGGCCGAGCAGCTGAATCTAAGCCGTACATCACCAAGTCCAATGCAAAGCGTCGGATGCAGTGGTGTAAAGCATGTCACCACTGGACTCTAGAGCAGTGGAGACTAGAGATGTGCGGGTAGGCAATTATACCATCCGCAACCGCATCACCAAAGTCGTCATCCACCCGCCGTCCACCCGAACCAACATTTTATCAGAACCGCAATCGCCCGCCCGTTGAAATACATCAGAGGTCGGCCACTTTACAACTCAAAGAGCTATTTAAAGCCGTTTCATAGAGTAAAGAAGACAATGGGAGCCGCTAACGTTCTCGCGAATATCTAATGGTGTTCATCCTGATGACAAGAATAAGGACGTGCTGTGAAGCAATTGCCTTAGACACCTTCAACAACATGTACGAACCGATTGTCAGTCAAGCAACATGTTGTCTGCAGCTTCCGCAATCACACGTACAAGGTTGAAAGGCATACTTGGTGATACAGAGTACACTGATGGTTGTAATATAAACAATTTTAACACTCTTACTAATATGCGCCACGCTGTGAAGCCACACCAAACAAGAATGACAAACACATTTCAGGAGAACATCCTCACAGTAACACAACATAAACGCAAAACAACAAACACCCAGAATCCTTTGCATCCGTGACACATCCTGATATATTTTACAAACCCGCGCCCCCAACCCCGCCCACCTTACCGACTATAAAATAGTCAGGAATTGTCATGGATACAAAGGATTCTGGGTATTTGTTGTGTTGCGTTTATGTTGTGTTACTGGGAGGATGTTCTCCCGAAATGTGTTTGTCATTCTTGTTTGGTGTGGCTTCACAGCGTGGCGCATATTAGTAAGAGTGTTAAAATTGTTTATATCATAACCATTAGTGTACTCTGTATCACCAAGTATGCCTTGCAGTCAACATGTTGCTAGACTGACAAGCAGATCGTACATGCTGTAGAAGGCGACAAAGCCAATGGCTTCAAAGCACGCCCTAATACTTATTATCTGGGTGACTGCCGGCATTCATTCTAAACTATGTTAGCGTCTCCTACTTTCTTTTTCGCTTCACGACACGTGTCCCAAATGGCTCTTTGAATGGTAAAGGATACTGACCTCTGATCCATGTATATCAAATATTACCAAATGGTTCAACCGCCACCCGCCCGAATCTAGTTAAAATCTATTTTTTTCGTCATGTCACCCGCCCGACCCGCGGTTTATCCGAGGACTCCGCGGATGAGACCGCAAACCGCCCATCTCTAGTGGAGACACATTCTCTGGAGTGATGCATCACACTTTTCCATCTGACAATCTGATGGACGAGTCTGGGTTTGGACATTGCCAGGAGAACGGTACATTTCGGACTGCATTGTGCCGAGTGTGAAATTTGATGGAGGAGGATTTATGTTGTGGGGTTGTATTTCAGGAGTTGGGCTTGTCCCCTTAGTTCCAGTGAAAGAAACTTTGAATGCTCCAGGACACAAAAACAATTTGGTGCTCCCAACCTTGTGGGAACAGGTTGGAGCAGGCCCCTTCCTCTTCCAACATGACTGTGCACCAGTGCGCAAAGCAAGGTCCATAAAGACATGGATGACAGAGTCTGGTGTGGATGAACTTGACTGGCATGCACAGAGTCCTGACTTGAACCCGATAGAACACCTTTGGGATGAATTAGAACGGAGACTGAGAGCCAGGCCTTCTCGACCAACATCAGTGTGCGACCTCATCATTGGGCTTCTGGAAGAATGGTCGGAAATTCCTATAAACACACTCCGCAACCTTGTGGACAGCCTTGAAGAGTTGAAACTGTAATAGCAGCAAAAGGTGGACAGACATCATATTAAACCCTATGGGTTAAGAATGTGATGGCACTTCAAGTTCATATGTGAGTCAAGGCAGATCTATTCATAGGCTTCTTTCTCACATATACATAACATCCACAGCATTGCGACTACTTGCACATGCAAATGGATATTTAATACAAGAGCAGTACAAACATACAGTAGTGTACACCAGCACATCCAATCATACACTTCATCCTGAACTGTAGCTGTTGTGGCAAAAAGTCCAAATATCCATGCTACATGTCCTTCTGCTGCTTTATTTGATACACCCTCAGCCTTCCCGTATCACTGCATCTTTCACCTCTTGAGAAAGCTTATCCAAGGGTATTTATTGGTCCAGGACATCCACTATGACAGGAGGCGATTATTAGCGCTCGAGCATTCCCTAGATCACGGCCGTATCAAATGTGCCAGTCTTCCAGCTGTCCAATAAGGCTTTAGGCTAAACTTTCTGAGAGTTGAATTGAAGGGCATTAGTCAGGATTTAGGAACCCCAGTTAGATAGAACCTGCTGAGGTGGGCAGGCTGAGACACTGTCACTCGTGTGGAGTGACAGAGTGAGCCAGATGTGGAGTGACAGTGTTGATTGACAGATGTGCTAACGCATCCCGAGGTGACTGCTTAAGCAGTTTTGATAACTGAATCAGCCATCACTGCAGTCAAGAAAAGTATCCCAACACATTTTTTCAACTAAATGATTAGTTGGTTATTATGACATGTTAATTTGTTATAAAACGACTGAATAACATGTATTGTGGTTCTACGGTTGTGAACATATTTTTCACTTCTTGGAACCCTTCTTAAATTAATCAGTTTATATGTATATATATATGTATATATATAGGGGATCGATTGATTGGCAACACTAAATTGGCCCTAGTGTGTGAATGTGAATGTTGTCTGTCTATCTGTGTTGGCCCCGCGATGAGGTGGCGACTTGTCCAGGGTGTATTCGCCTTCCGCTCAATTGTAGCTGAGATAGGCACCAGCGCCCCCTGCGAGCCCAAAGGCAATAAGCGGTAGAAAATATATATATATATATATATATATATATATATATATATATATATATATATATATATATACATACATACATACAGTATATGTACATATACATATATATATATATATTCTTATATATATATATATATATATATATATATATATATATATATATATATATATATATATATATATATATATATATACACATATACATATACACACATATATACACATATCTACACACACACACACACACACACATATATATATACATATGTATATACATACATATACATACATATATATTAGGGGTGTAACGGCACACAAAAATTTCAGTTCGGTACGTACCTCGGTTTAGAGGTCACGGTTCGGTTCATTTTTGGTACAGTAAGAAACCAACAAAATATACATTTTGGGGGTATCTATTTACCAAATTTGTAAACAATGGCTTGATCCTTTTAACATTGGGAACACTATAATAATTCTGCCCACATTAATCCACATTAAACTGCTTTAAGTTGTTGCTTCGATTAAATAAAATGACACAAATTTTCTTCTACATATAAAAAGTACAACATTAAACAGTTTCAAGTCAACTCATCATGCTTAATTTATTACAGCATTGGGGAAGCCTGTAGTTGACTTTTATTATGTAAATGTTATAGTTGTATCAACATGTGATAGCAGGCTCCCTGCCATTCAAAACTAGGCTGCTCCATTACTAATGATTCATGTAACTATAGCTGAAAATTCATCCCTGACCACCATGGAGTTTATGTAGGCTTTATGATGCACTTGAATTATTTTATACACTATCAGAGACAGAAACTCTTCATTTAATATAATGTCCTTTTTTGCTGCTTCAACACACCTCAATCAACACTGTCCGTAACACACGCACACACCGCAAAATGAGTTAACGTTTCGCTAATAGCTAACTAGCCTTCACCTAAAGCCAGAACTGCGAGTGAGCTGAGCTGCAGTTTGTTTCTAGAAGGTCAACGGGCTCCTAGTGATGTTTAGAAAGTAGTTGACTTGGAATATAATTTGGGGAGAGTGAGTTGCTCCCCTGGTAAACACCTATCTGCTCGACATCGACACTTAAGCCTTGACGACATGCGCTCTGAATACGCATTTCTGCTTGGCTTTGTATGTAACCAATCAGATGGTTGTGTGGGCGGGACAATGCTGGGTGCTGTGTACAGACGCAGAGGCAGAACGGAGCGGAGCAGCTGAGCTTGTTAAGACTTTAGCATAGGCGGCTACTTCATATGTACGTGGTGAACTCGTTCGGTATTCCTCCGCACCGAACCGAAACTCCCGTACCGAAACGGTTCAATACAAATACACGTACCGCTACACCCCTAATATATATACATACATACATATATATATACACACACATGGAACCCTTGCCTCGAAAGAAAATAATCTTTGCCTCGGTGCCCTTCTAACTTGCGTTGGTGCCTCAAAATATGAGCCCTCCTTTAATGCAACACTTGCCTTGACCTTAAAAAGTACAAATTTGAGGCCTGCAACATGAGTGTTCATGTTCTTCAGTCAGTACGGAAGTCCTATCCATTGCGTGGTGCATTACTGCTGACGTAAAAACTAGCTTACCTCTTGTCCCAGCTATTCAACCATCGTGGCTTACCGTTGGTGCCTTAGCATGCCTTCTCAAGGCGATGTGTTACTACGCTAATATATACAGTTCCTCAGTGTTCGCTTATACAAAAACAATGGCGCTAAAGCTTGGTTGTTACAGGTTACGGAACGGAGATTAAGTATTGTTGGCGGTTTTTTGATGCATTTTTGAATAGATTTTGAGGCAGAATCGATTGCCAATTTTTACAAACGAGTGCAAAAGGGGGGGCCACTTTCGTGACCTCTGTGGTGCTTTTTTTGTGGACTTCTGGATCTGCCTCCTGGGAGCCTTTTGGCCATGGAGACCAGCTGCTGGGTGTCTGCCACACCGGAGTCGGTTTGGAGGGACTGGCGGAGATGCGGATGAGGGGACAGGACTGCAGAGTTTGGAGGGACTGGAGGAGGTTCGGATGAGGGGACAGGGCTGCGGAGCTAGCACTGAGCGCTGGGACGGAGAGGCTTCGTGGTGTCTTGGCTGGGTGAGCAGGTGTTGGACACCTCAGTCACCTTGGACGTATCCTCGCTCATCCATGCGGACTGGACACTGGCCGAGAGTGGAGTCTGCTGTCTTGGTTGCTTTTTTGGGTCTGCTCCTGTCTCTGGCCATGCTCCCTCCACCCCAGCGGACGATGGCGTGGAACACCGCAGAGGCCACCACAGTGCATATGTTTCTTTTAGTTTTTATTCTTAGCTGTATGTAGAAGTGTCTGCTTGTATCTGCTGCTTTAATGTCTTTAATGTCCTCTGTGTTCTTTGATGTTTGATGTTTCCCTCTTACACACATGGAAGAGGGCTGTGTACCATGGCTATGAGTTGTTGTTTTTTTTCCCTTGGCCTCAGTCTGCACCCCCTCTCCAGGGCCCAGGCTAAGACCGATTTTTATTTTATTTTATTTTAATCTTCTAATTTTTTCTCCCCCCCCCTTGTTTACCTGTATCTCATCTTTTTTGTAAGGGGTGCTGGAAGCCGGCAGACCCGTCAGCGATCCTGTTCTGTCTCCCTGTAACGTTTGTCTAAGCTTGAATGGGATTGTGCTGAAAATTTTAATTTTCCCGAAGGAACTCTCCTGACGGAATAAATAAAGTACTATCTAATCTAATCCAATCTAAAAAAAAAAAAAACACCCCAACCTTAGGTTTTCTTGCCTCTCATTCGGATTGAGAACGATAAGAAAAGTTCCAAAAAAAGTGCAGTTCCTCTTTAAGTCGATGAGTGTACTGGTTGTTACACTGCAGCTAAATAAAGGCGGAGTGACACATTTAACCATTGGAGTGATTCTGAGATCTCGGAATACAACGGAAAAAGAGACACTGGTCACATCTGTGGGCAGCTGTCGCCTGGATTCCTTACCCTCCAGAGGGCATGCGAGATATCCCTGCAGACACACGAGCAGAGCTCAAGAGGACTTGTCTTTCCCACTGCCCCCCGATGACACATCTAACAGAGCAGGAGCGCCAAGACTTTCAAAAGAGGACAGGGAAGCCCTCCACTTATGTAACGCAATTATGTAAGGCAAGTTGTGCCTTGAGGCTGTCCAATACAACACATTGCAGAGTCAGAACATTTTTAAAAATGGTGAACTAGAATGCCCCTAAAGAGCACTATTTGATGTCATCGGCGTAGTCATCCAGCTGTCTCTGTTCATTTGTCATAATAAAATTTTCCTGAAGGAATCAATGAAGTACTATCTATCCATCTAAAAGGTAACCTGCACATTATGTGTGTTGGTGGCAGCAATGCTCGATTATTACCAAAAGGTTTATTACAATGATCCACACTATGTGAAACTAAAATATCATTGTATCTTATCTTAAATTAAGAAAACAACTAAACAACCAATATTAAAAATACTGATCAACCTGAAGACAGAAACTAATGCTACATATTGTGGTGACTTTCAGTGTTTACTAAACATTCATTTAACGGTGGAAGCATGCCACGATTAACGTATTTTCCGGATAATAGGGCACACCGGCTCATAAGGCGCACTGTCGATGACCGGGTCTAGTCAGATCAGGTTACTTCCAGAACCCAAGGCGAATGTGTTGTAATTAGAGATGTCAGATAATATCGGACTGCCGATATTATTGGCCGATAAATGCTTAGAAATGTAGTATCGGAAATTATCGGTATCAGTTTCAAAAAGTAAAATTTATGACTTTTTAGCTCGGTTGGTAGAGTGGCCGTGCCAGCAACTTGAGGGTTGCAGGTTCAATTCCCGCTTCTGCTAACCTAGTCACTGCCGTTGTGTCCTTGGGCAAGACACTTTACCCACCTGCTTCCAGTGCCACCCACACTGGTTTGAATGTAACTTAAATATTGGGTTTCACTATGTAAAGCGCTTTGAGTCACTAGAGAAAAAGCGCTATATAAATATAATTCACTTCACTTAATTCACTTCACTTTTAAAAACGCCGTTGTACAGAGTGGGACACGGACGTAAGGAGAAGTACAGAGCGCCGATAAACCTTAGAGGCACTGCCTTTGCATGTCGGCCCAGTCACATATTATTTACGGATTTTCACACACACACACTTGGTCAACAGCCATACAGGTCACACTGTGGGTGGCCATATAAACAACTTTAACACTGTTACAAATATGCGCCACACTGTGAACCCTTTAACAGTGTTAAAAATATGCGCCACACTGTGAACCCACACCAAACAAGAATGACAAACACATTTCGGCAGAACATCCGCACCGTTAACACAACATAAACATAACAGAAAAAAAAACAGAAAACCTTGCAGCACTAATTCTTCCGGGACGCTACAATATACACCCATTGCTTCTCCTTACACCCCACTTCAACCCCGCACACCTCAACCTCCTCATGTTCTCTCAGGGAGAGCATGTCCCAAATTCCAAGCTGCTATTTTGAGGCATGATAAAAAAAAATAATGCACTTTGTGACTTCAATAATAAATATGGCAGTGCCATGTTGGCATTTTTTTCCATAATTTGAATTGATTTATTTTGGAAAACCTTGTTACATTGTTTAATGCATCCAGTGGGGCATCACAACAAAATTAGGCATAATAATGTGTTTATTCCACGACTGTATGTATCGGTAATTAAAAGTTGGACAATATCGGAATATCGGAATATCGGATATCGGCAAAAAAGCCATTATCAGATATCTTTAGTTGTAATTATGGTAGACTTGAGGATTCACAACATTATCTTTTTTTAACATGACTATACGGAGAATCAATTGCTGCTTACAGAAGTGTGCAAAAACAGGGGGCGAAATGTTGGAGCAGACGGAAGCAGAGAGAGTCGGGACCAACTCGACTTGACACTGCAAAGGTGGAATTTGGAGCCAAGCTATGTAAACATAAATGAAGCGCTTGATCGTAATCAACTGGAAAAAAAACAACGATCATCTGTAGCAAACAGACAACTGTCCATCGAGTGAGTCACTATAATATTGATCCAGATACATGCAGCACACCGTGCTTGTTATTATAACTACATACACTGTCAAGCTAGCTGTGAACAAACAAAACATGAAATGTGGGCTAAATTTCAGTGTTTATTAAACATTAATTTAATGGAGGAGGTATGCCAGAATTACCATAGGCACACTGCGGATGAGTGGGTCTAGTCACGTCTATTTTCATACAAAAGGCACACCGCATTATAGGGCGCATTAAAGGGGTTATATAATTGTTTTCATTTTTTCCAAATGTAAAACACTTCCTTGTGGTCTACATAACATGTAACGGTGGTTATTTGGTCAAAATGTTGCATATATTATGTTTTACAGATCATCTTCAAGCCGCTTTCTGACAATCGCTTCCAGATGCGCCGTTTGATGGGCAGTCTTATTTACGTGGCTCAACTCCGCAGCGTCTTCCCCCCGTCATCTTTGTTGTAGCGGTGTAGCGTGCAAGGACGGGAGTGGAAGAAGTGTCAAAAGATGGAGCTAACTGTTTTAATGACATGTGGACTTTACTTAAATTAATCCAGAAACAACACCAACACCGGAAATGTGTCACGTGAAAAACCGTCCGACCAGAAGCCAAATAACTAAAGTTCCTTGGGTGAATAATGTAAAGTCCCTACGCTTTCATGGCAAATGGACTGACAGATATAAGTAAGTAAGAACTGTACACTACTTTTATTAGAAATGGCAACAGCGCAGGATGAATGTCCCATAACAAAAAGAGAAAGAAAAAGAAGAAGCTTATCGACTACGGCATAGGTACGGACTACAAAGGTGGCCGCGCACAATTTTTCAGGATTTATACGGATCTCAAATACAGATCAGCAGGTGACTAATAACATGGCGCAGTGGGGGAGTAGCCGTGCGCAACCAGAGGGTCCCTGGTTCAAGCCCCACCTAGTACCAACCTCGTCACATCCGTTGTGTCCTGAGCAAGACATTTTACCCTTGCTCCTGATGGGTGCTGGTTAGCGCCTTGAATGGCAGCTCCCTCCATCAGTGTGTGAATGTGTGTGTGAATGGGTGAATGTGGAAGTAGTGTCAAAGCGCTTTGAGTACTATTGAAGGTAGAAAACCGCTATTCAAGTACAGCCCATTTATTTATTTACTCACTATGGTATATTATTTTTTTATTATTTAATCATTCACTGTTCTGTTACAGAGGACACGGGAATGGGATAAAATTGCTATGTTACTAAAATGGGTAGGATTAAATAAGCTATGCTTCGTCCTACTCCTTTTCGGACGTGCTGTAATGAAACAACTGGAAATGTGTGATCCTTTACATTGTATTGTATGCATGTTCCAAATAAACTGAAACTGAACCGAACTGAGTCTGTAACCAGATGTGACGTCACGTGGAACAATTGTATCGACATATGGTACAGTTTGACTTTTCGTGAATCCTACTCGGGAACACTGTTGGAATTCGGTCAGTACTTACTAGGGTTGTACGGTATACCGGTATTAGTATAGTACCGCGATACTAATCAATCATTTTCGGTACAATACCGCCTGTGAAACGTACCGGTCCCGCACCGCATTTTGGCATCACAACATCGTCTTTTATTTTATTTTTTTAATTCATATTATGTTTATAAACTCAGGAAATATGTCCCTGGACACACGAAGACTTTGAATATGACCAATGTATGATCCTGTAACGACTTGGTATCAGACTGATACCTAAATGTGTGGTATCATCTAAAACTAATGTAAAGTATCAAAGAACAGAAGAATAAGTGATTATTACATTTTAACAGAAGTGTAGATAGAACATGTTAAGAGAAAGTAAGCAGATATTAACAGTAAATGAACAAGTAGATTAATATTAAATTTTTACAGCTTGTCCCTCATAATTTTCACAAAATAATAGAATGGAAAATGACACAATGTGTTACTGCATAAGTCAGCAGCTAAATTAGGAGCCTTTGTTTGCTTACTTACTAATAAAAGACAAGTTGTCTTGTATGTTCACTATTTTATTTATGGACTAATTTGCAATAAGAAACATATGTTTAATGTACCCTGTTAAAATAAAGCCAATAATGTAATTTTTGTCGTCCCCTTTATTTAGAAAAGTACCGAAAAGTATCGAAATACTTTTGGTACCAGTACCAAAATATTGGTATCGGGACAACACTAGTAACTACAGTATATATATATATATATATATATATATATATATATATAATATATATATATATATATATATTGTTGCGTTTGGACCTGTTCTTCCTTCGGTCAACGCCCCCAGGTTCTTTTATGACACATAAGCTGGTTTTAAATCAATCAGAGACAGAGGTTGCTCATTTTGATATTTTATAACCAAAATGCCTTGGGAGATCAATCTAGATACAAGATTTCAAAGGCGCGGTCCAAATTGATCTAATCCTAAAATGGCAGTTTCTCCCTCCTCACTCACTCTCACCCGCGCCTCTTCTTCTCCTCCCTACCTCGGACAGTTGAGATAACAGATTGTTATGGCTTCATTCCGACATTCCAAATTCAAGGTCTATGTAAAAGGGTCACACTTTAGCTGTTTTAAAATCTGACAAGGAAATAAAAAGACAAGCAAATCCAACAATATATATATGTATGTATATATATATATATATATATATATACACACACATTTTGGTCTTTACAGTATACACCCCTGTGCGTAAAAAAAATGCTAGTGCGGCTTAAATTAGTCCTAAAAAGAGGAATAGCCAATAGAAAAATTGCAAGGAAAACATGCTACAGCGCTCTTGAGAAAAAAAAAACAAAAAAAAAAATTACACAAGTCAGACAAATAAAACATAAATAATGTGAGAAGAAAAACAAATTTTTAAGGTTTTATAAAACAATGGCAGATGCAAATGTAGTGTAAATGTAGCCCTGGTTTTCAACTAGATGACGCCTGCCCTCTATTGGACACAATCTGCAACTAACAGCCAAGGTATATTCATTTATTTTTTTCATTTATTTTTTAAACCTCATTGCAATGAGGTGGCAACTTGTACAGGATGCCAATTACAGCTGGGATAGGCTCCAGCCAGCCACCCATATACAATCTAGATTGTGGTCAAAAGTCCAGTGGCAAGCATTGCTTTCTTCCTGCATTTCCCCATTCCATAAAGTATATGCTGCCCTCTGGTGTCCAAACAGGCTTAATACATCTTTACACATTGCAAAGAAGCAAAGCCATGGTACTTAAAGGCCTACTGAAATGAGATTTTCTTATTTAAACGGGGATAGCAGGTCCATTCTATGTGTCATACTTGATCATTTTGTGATATTGCCATACCTTTGCTGAAAGGATTTAGTAGAGAACATCCACGATAAAGTTCTCAACTTTTGGTGCTGATAAAAAAGCCTTGCCTGTACCGGAAGTCGCAGACGATGACGTCACAAGGGTGAGGGCTCCTCACATTGTTTGTAATGGGAGCCTCCAGCAGCAAGAGCTATTCGGACCGAGAAAACGACAATTTTCCCATTAATTTGAGAGAGGATGAAAGATTTGTGGATGATGATATTGATACCGAAGGACTAGAAAAAAAAGGGGGAAAAAAAGGCGATTGCATTGGGAGGGAGTCAGATGTTTTTAGACACGTTTACTAGGATAATTCTGTGAAATCCCTTATCTTTCTATTGTGTTGCTATGTTTTAGTGAGATTAAATAGTACCTGATAGACGGAGGGGTGTGTCCACGGGTGTCTTGAGGCCAGTGTCTGAGGGAAGTCACCGCAGATACAAAGACGGCGCAAACTCCACAGATCTCCGGTAAGAGGCGACTTTTTACCACAATTTTCTCACCAAAACCTGCCGGTTGACAAGTGGTCGGGAACCATGTTCGCTTGACCGCTCTGATCCATAGTAAAGCTTCACCTCCGGGAATTTTAAACAAGGAATCACCGTGTGTTTGTGTGGCTAAAGGCTAAAGCTTCTCAACTCCATCCTTCCACTTTGACTTTTCCATTATTAATTGAACAAATTGAAAAAGATTCAGCAACACAGATATCCAGAACACTGTTTAATTGCGCGATGAAAAGAGACGACCTTTTAGCCGCAAATAGTGCTGCGCTAATATTTCCTGACAGTCCGTGACGTCACGCGCACGCGTCATCATTCCGCGACGTTTTCAACAGGAAACTCGGCGGGAAATTTAAAATAGCAATTTAGTAAACTAAACCGGCCGTATTGGCATTTGTTGCACTGTTAATATTTCATCATTGATGTATAAACTATCAGACTGCGTGGTAGTAGTGGGTTTCAGTAGGCCTTTAAAAATAAAAGTCACCATCACATCTGTTGAAAACAATTTACTGCCACATAATTCATCCATCAAACTATTTCCCAGAGGGGGCTGGGAGGAGTTTACTGAACATGGAGGAAGAGTTATGGTAAAAACAAGCTATAGTACGCTGGCATGAGTGACTAAATGGAGGGCCGGGGTCATTACTGTGTCCATTAGCCTAAGTAGCTGTGAAGATCTATACTTCCACGGTCCCTTGCCACATGGTGTACATACAGCTTCCTGTCTGGCCCCACAAAACTTCTACTGTCTGCTTGCACCAAAGAACATTGGGATGGAGTCGTAACATTACAATACATCGAATATAAAGCCGCTATAATACATTCAAGTGAACATCTTTCTGACAGTGAGCATTATTGCCCTTTTAAAAGACTATTTTCTGAACAAATGTTTGCATAAATACAACATTTAATTATTTTTAAGCCACATTAATCACTCTTTTGAATTTGCACTATTTGTACAAACCCCGTTTCCATATGAGTTTGGAAATTGTGTTAGATGTAAATATAAACGGAATACAATGATTTGCAAATTCTTTTCAACACATATTCAATCGAATGCACTACAAAGACAAGATATTTGATGTTCAAACTCATAAACTTTATTTTTTTTTGCAAATAATAATTAACTTAGAATTTCATGGCTGCAACACGTGCCAAAGTAGTTGGGAAAGGGCATGTTCACCACTGTGTTACATCACCTTTTCTTTTAACAACACTCAATAAATGTTTGGGAACTGATGAAACTAATTGCTGAAGCTTTGAAAGTGGAATTCTTTCCCATTCTTGTTTTATGTAGAGCTTCAGTCGTTCAACAGTCCGGGGTCTCCGCTGTTGTATTTTACGCTTCATAATGCGCCACAAATTTTCGATGGGAGACAGGTCTGGACTGCAGGCGGGCCAGGAAAGTACCCGCACTCTTTTACTACGAAGCCACGCTGTTGTAACACGTGGCTTGGCATTGTTTTGCAGAAATAAGCAGGGGCGTCCATGATAACGTTTCTTGGATGGCAACATATGTTGCTTCAAAACCTCTATGTACCTTTCAGCATCAATGTTGCCTTCACATATGTATAAATTACCCATGCTTTGGGCACTAATACACCCCCATGCCATCACAGATACTGGGTTTTGAACTTTGTGCTCAGAACAATTCGGATGGTTCGTTGCCTCTTTGTTCTAAAGAACACGACGTCCACAGTTTCCCAAAAACAATTTGAAATGTGGACTAGTCAGACCACAGAACACTTTTTCACTTTGCATCAGTCCCTCGTAGATGATCTCAAGCCCAGCGAAGCTGGCGGCATTCCTGGGTGTTGTTGATAAATGGCTTTCGCTTTGCATAGTAGAGTTTTAACTTGCACTTACAGATGTAGCGACCAACTGTAGTCACTGCCAGTGGTTTTATGAAGTGTTCCTGAGCCCATTTGGTGATATCCTTTACACACTGATGTCGCTTTTTGATGCAGTACCGCCTGAAGGATCGAAGGTCCGTAATATCGTCACTTTCGTTTAGTGATTTCTCCAGATTCTCCGAACTTTTGATGATATTACGGACCGCAGACGCTGAAATCCCTAAATTCCTTGCAATAGCTCGTTGAGAAATGTTGTTCTTAAACTTTTGGACAATTTGCTCACAGATTTGCTGACAAAATGGTGACCCTCGCCCCATCCCCATGCGGGATGTTCCAAATGAGTGTTTGATGAGCATTCCTCAACTTTCTCAGTTTTTTTTGCCACTTGTACCAGCTTTTTTGAAACATGTTGCAGGCATCAAATTCCAATCGGGCTAATTTTTGCAAAAATAAAGTGTTTCAGTTCGAACGTTGAGTATATGGTCTTTGCAGTCTATTCAATTGAATATAAGTTGAAAAGGATTTGCAAATAATTGTATTCGGTTTTTATTTACCAAATACACAACGTGCCAACTTCACTGGTTTTGGGGTTTGTAAAAGTGTCCTATTCATATCTGCATTTACATTTACACACAAAACAACAACACAAATAGACAATTACGCTCATACTTAAAATTAATACATACAGTTGTGATCAAAATTATTCAACCCCCACACAATTTTGGTGTGTTAGCAAGTTGGACATTTATTCCGTATTTTGTTTATAGTCATATCAAATTAAGATGTGTCAAATAGACAAATGCAACTTGAATTGTAACACTGTATTTTACAAATTACAAAAAACTTTTTTCTTAATATCTCAGTGACAAAATGATTCAACCCCCTAGTTACATGCATCTTTAGTACTTAGTAGAACACCCTTTGGCAGTAATTACATCCTTCAAACGTGATACATAACCGGACACAAGCGTCTTGCAACCATCTACAGGTATTTTAGCCCATTCCTCTTGGGCAAAGGCCTCCAGTTCATTCATATTCTTGGGCTTGCGTGCTGCAACTGCCTTCTTCAAGTCCCACCTCAGGTTTTCTATAGGATTTAGGTCTGGCGACTGTGAAGGCCACTCCAGAGTATTACAGCCCTTCTTCTGAAACCACTCTGATGTTGATTTGGAGGTATGCTTGGGATCGTTGTCCTGTTGGAAGGTCCAATGTCTCCCAAGCCTCAGCTTCGTCACTGACTTTATGACATTTGCAGCTAATATATCCTGGTAGGAAATAAAATTCATAATGCCTTGAACGCGCTGGAGATTCCCGATACCTGAGGCATAGAAACAGCCCCAGAGCATGATTGACCCCCCACCATGCTTAACAGTAGGAAAGGTGTTCTTCTCTTTGTAAGCTTCATTTTTTCTCCTCCAGACATAACGTTGATTCATAGGCCCAAAGACTTCCAGTTTTGTCTCATCACTCCATAGAACAGTTTCCCAAAACCTTTAGGGTTTGTCCAGATGATTTTTTGCATACTAGAGTCTATTTACTTGTGCCTGGTAGTCAGAAGTGGGGTGCGCCTGGGAGTTCTGGCATGGAGGCCTTCAACTCGTAGTGCGCCCCTTATTGTCTGGGACGAAACCTGCGTTCCCCCCTCTGTTAGATTAGTGTGAATTATATTTATATAGCGCTTTTCTCTAGTGACTCGAAGCGCTTTACATAGTGAAACCACATATCTAAGTTACATTTAAACCAGTGTGGGTGGCACTAGGAGCACGTGGGTAAAGTGTCTTGCCCAAGGACACAACGGCAGTGACTAGGATGGCGGAAGCGGGAATCAAACCTGCAACCCTCAAGTTGCTGGCACGGCCACTCTACCAACCGAGCTATACCGTAAATATAAACAAAATACAATGATTTGCAAATCATTTCCAACCCATATTCAGTTGAATATGCTACAAAGACAACATATTTGATGTTCAAACTGATAAACATTGTTTTTTGTTTTTGCAAATAATCATTAACTTCAGAATTTCATGCCAGCAACACGTGACAAAAAAGTTGGGAAAGGTGGACATAAATACTGATAAAGTTGAGGAATGCTCGTCAAACACTTATTTTGGAACATCCCACAGGTGTGCAGGCTAATTGAGAACAGGTGGGTGCCATGATTAGGTATAAAAACAGCTTCCCAAAAAATGTTCAGTCTTTTACAAGAAAGGATGGGGCGAGGTACACCCCTTTGTCCACAACTGCGTGAGCAAATGGTCAAACAGTTTAAAAAACAACGTTTCTCAAAGTGCAATTGCAAGAAATTTAGGGATTTCAACATCTACGGTCCATAATATCATCAAAAGGTTCAGAGAATCTGGAGAAATCACTCCACGTAAGCGGCAGGGCCGGAAACCAACATTGAATGACCGTGACCTTCGATCCCTCAGACGGCACTGTATCAAAAACCGCCATCAATCTCTAAAGGATATCCCCACATGGGCTCAGGAACAGAATCTGGATTGTCATAGGCGCAAAGTTCCAAAGCCAGCATCCGGGATGGTATGGGGGTGTATTAGTGCCCAAGGCATGGGTAACTTACACATCTGTGAAGGCACCATTAATGCTGAAAGGTACATACCCATCATGGAATATCCCAAAAAAAGGCTTCAAAGTGCCTGATTTTCGCTATCCGTAGATCCAGCCGTCCATTTTACTGTGACGTCACTGCGTGTCGCCAATACAAACAAACATGGCAGATAGCACAGAAAGGTATAGCATATTAGCTCGGATTCAGACTCGGATTTCAGGGGCATAAGCGGTTCAACAGATTACGCAAGTATTGAAACGGATGGTTGGAGTGTGGAGGCAGATAGCGAAAACGAAATTGAAGAAGAAACTGAAGCTCTCGAGCAATATCACGACGGACAAAGGCAACGCGGACGAATTCGGCGATCGCCTTCTAACCAACGATTGCATCTTTTGACCACTGGAGCAAATTAAATCTGTCGATTGGTAAGTGTTTGTTTGGCATTAAATGTGGGTGGAGGGAAAGGCTGGATGCAAATATAGCTACCAATGTATATACAGCTAGCCCAGGGGTAGGGAACCTATGGCTCTAGAGCCAGATGTGGCTCTTTTGATGACTGCACCTGGCTCTCAGATAAATCTTAACTGACATTGCTTAACACGATAAGTAATGAATAATTTAGCTGGTAATCACAGTGTCTAAAATAACGTTAAAAATACAAACCATTCTCATGCATTTTCATCCATCTATCCGGTTTCTACCGCACCTGTTCAAGAAGTCGGATTAATGGTAAGAAGTATTTTATTTATTTATTTTGGTTAGTCTCAGAATAACAATGTTATTAAAAAGAATAAGAGACGTAATATACTCTAAAAATGTTGATCTTTCCTAAAATGCACGCATGTAGTTGTATTCAGTGTTAAAAAAAAAAAAAAAAAAAAAAATATATATGGCTCACACGGAAACACTTTTAAAAATATTTGGCTTGTATGGCTCTCTCAGCCAAAAAGGTTCCCGACCTCTGAGCTAGCCTAAGTAGCATGTTAGCATCGATTAGCTTGCAGTCATGTCGTGACCAAATATGTCTGATTAGCACACTCCACATAAGTCAATAATATCAACAAAACTCACCTTTGTGATTTTGTTGACTTTATCGTTGGAAATATATCTGCTTTGAGTGTCGCAGGATATCCACACATCTCTGTCGTAGCATCGCTATCGTCGGCAAAATGTGCAGAACAAACGAGGGACTTTCGCATCTTTTGACACTGGTGCAACTTGAATCCGTGGAGGGAAAGGCTGGATGCAAATATAGCTACAAATGAGGCATATTGATGCAATATGTATATACAGCTAGCCTAAATAGCATTTTAGCATCGATTAGCATGCCGTGCTAATCGATGCACACTCCACGTAAGTCAACTTGAATCCGTCCATGTTCGTGTTGTTACACCCTCCGACATCACACCGACGAGGCATGATGTCTCCAAGGTACGGAAACAGTCGAAAAAACGGAAAAAACCAGAGCTGATTTGACTTGTGTGTGTAATGTGTTTGAGAAAATGGCGGATTGCTTCCCGTTGTAACGTCACGGGTGAAAGGTCAGCGCTCCAACAGCGAACAATTGAAAGGCGTTTAAATCGCCAAATTCACCCTTTTAAAGTTCGGAAATCGGTTAAAAAAACATATGGTCTTTTTTCTGCAACATCAAGGTATATATTGACGCTTACTTAGGTTTGGTTATAATGCTCCCCTTTAAAAGTAAAGGTGATGTAACACAGTGGTGAACATGCCCTTTCCCAACTACTTTGGCATGTGTTGCAGCCATGAAACTCTAAGTTAATTGTTATTTGCAAAAAAAAAAATAAGTTTATGAGTTTGAACATCAAATATCTTGTCTTTGTAGTGCATTCAATTGAATATGGGTTGAAAAGGATTTGCAAATCATTGTATTCCGTTTATATTTACATCTAACACAATTTCCCAACTCATATGGAAACGGGGTTTGTACAAGCACGTCTAATGCACACTATTCTGACCCTGTTCTATTTAAAGGCCTACTGAAACCCGCTACTACCGATCACGCAGTCTGATAGTTTATATATCAATGATGAAATATTAACATTGCAACACATGCCAATACGGCCTTTTTAGTTTACTAAATTTCCCGGGAGTTTCGTCTTCGAAACGTCGTGTAATGATGACGTGTACGCAAGACGTCACAGGTTTTTAGGAAGTATGAGCGCTGCACACACAAACAGCTAAATGTCGTCTGCTTTAACTGCATAATTACACAGTATTTTGGACATCTGTGTTGCTGAATCTTTTGCAATTTGTTCAATTAATATTGGAGAAGTCACAGTAGAAAGATGGAGTTGGGAAGCTTTAGCCTTTAGCCACACAAACACACGGTGATTCCTTGTTTAAAATTCCTGGAGGTGAAAATTTACTATGGATCAGAGCGGACATGGATCCCGACCACATGTCAACCAGCAGGTTTCGGTGAGAAAATTGTGGTTAAAAAGTCAGTTCTTACCGGAGAAAAGCTGGGCTTGTGCCGTCCATAGCTGCCGTCGACTCTCCTGAGACACTGCGCGTCAACACACCCGTGGAGACACCCTTCCGACTATCAGGTACTGTTAAACTCACTAAAACACTAGCAACACAATAGAAATATAAGGGATTTCCCGAAATTAACCTAGTAAATGTGTCTAAAAACATCGGAATCCGTTCCAAAGCAATCGTGTTTTTTTTTTAACTTTCTTTTTTTCTCTAGTCCGTCGCTATCAATATCCTCAAACACGAATCTTTCATCCTCGCTCAAATGGGGAAATTGTCGTTTTCTCGGTCCGAATAGCACTTTTTGTTGGAGGCTCCCATTAAAAACAATGTGAATATGTGAGGAGCCATCAAACGTGACGTCATTGTCTGCGACTTCTCTTAGCACCTAAAGTTGCGGACTTTATCGTGGATGTTCTCTACTAAATCCTTTCAGCAAAAATATGGCAATATCGCGAAATGATCAAGTATGACACATAGAATGGACCTGCTATCCCCGTTTAAATCAGAAAATCTCATTTCAGTAGGCCTTTAATGCTCAGTGCTTTCATCTTCATTGACAGCAGGTGTTAATGAATTTAAGATTGTCTCACACACACACACACAAACACACACACACACACACACACACACACACTAGGTTACCATGGAAGTGTTTCTTTTGCGTTGACACATGTTTAAAGTCCTTAATCCAAACCTTTTAATTACGCCGGGCTCACAAAAGGTCAGGGTATATCTACAATCTACATCGGAAAGAGGCCCGACTCCCATTGGATGATATCCAATTCCATGTAAGCCATATGCGTATTGGCCGAAGAATAGTGTCACTTGAACCTTGGAGTGTACGTCCACTCAAACGGTTAACATGTCGCATTGTTGGGTCGCCAAAAACAGCAGGCAGTGATAGTGAAAGTCCACCATTGATACCATTGTATTGGATCGTTTGTAAATGTTTAATAGTAGTTTTGCTATCAGGATATATACGGCGGTCTTAAAAAAACACGAAAACTAAACCAATTACAATAATTGGGGAAGTCATACATGGTTGCACCCCAACTATAGTAACTCGCCAGCTGCTGTGACATACAAGACTCAAGGACCACTTAAGTGCCCTCAACATGGCAACGGCTGATCTTTGTCAACAACAGCAGCACTCATGCACATCGATCAGTGTTTACTTACAAACCCCGTTTCCGTACGAGTTGGGAAATTGTGTTAGATGTAAATATAAGCGGAATACAATTATTTGCAAATCATTTTCAACCCATATTCAGTTGAATATGCTACAAAGACAACATATTTGATGTTCAAACTGATAAACATTTTTTTTTTGCAAATAATCATTAACATTAGAATTTGATGCCAGCAACATGTGACAAAGAAGTTGGGAGAGGTGGCAATAAATACTGATAAAGTTGAGAAATGCTCATCAAACACTTATTTGGAACATCCCACAGGTGTGCAGGCTAATTGGGAACAGGTGTATGCCATGATTGGGTATAAAAACAGCTTCCCTAAAAAATGCTCAGTCTTTCACAAGAAAGGATGGGGCGAGGTACACCCCTTTGTCCACAACTGCCTGAGCAAATAGTCTAACAGTTTAACAACAACATTTCTCAAAGTGCAAGTGCAACAAATTTATGAATTTCAACATCTGCGGTCCATTATATCATCAAAAGGTTCAGAGAATCTGGAGAAATCACTCCACGTAAGCGGCATGGCCGGAAAACATCATTGAATGACCGTGACCTTCGATCCCTCAGACGGCACTGTATCAAAAACCGACATCAATCTCTAAAGGATATCACCACATGGGCTCAGGAATCCTTCAGAAAACCACTGTCTCTAAATACAGTTCGTCGCTACATCTGTAAGTGCAAGTTAAAGCTGTAACACGCAAAGTGAAAGCCATTTATCAACAACATCCAGAAACGCCGCCGGCTTCTCTGGGCCCGAAATCATCTAAGATGGACTGATGCAAAGTGGAAAAGTGTTCTGTGGTTAAAGGAGTCAGCATTTCAAATAGTTTTTGGAAATATTCGATATTGTGTCATCCGGACCAAAGGGGAAGCGAACCATCCAGACTGTTATCGACGCAAAGTTCAAAAGCCAGCATCTGTGATGGTATGGGGGTGCATTAGTGCCCAAGGCTTGTGTAACTTACACATCTGTGAAGGCACCATTAATGCTGAAAGGTACATACAGGTTTTGGAACAACATATGCTGCCATCCAAGCGCCGTCTTTTTCATGGACGCCCCTGCTTATTTCAGCAAGACAATGCCAAGCCACATTCAGCAAGTGTTACAACAGCGTGGCTTCGTAAAAAAAAAAAAGTGCGGGTACTTTCCTGGCCCGCCTGCAGCTCAGACTTGTCTCCCATCGAAAATGTGTGGCGCATTGAGAAGCGTAAAATACGACAGCGTAGACCCCGGACTGTTAAACGACTGAAGTTCTACATAAAACAAGAATGGGAAAGAATTCCACTTTCAAAGCTTCAATGATTAGTTTCCTCAGTTCCCAAACGTTTGAGTATTATTAAAAGAAAAGGTGATGTAACACAGTGGGGAACATGCCCTTTCCCATCTACTTTGGCATGTGTTGCAGCCATGAAATTCTAAGTTAATTATTATTTGCAAAAAAATATATAAAGTTTATGAGTTTGAACATCCAATATCTTGTCTTTGTAGTGCATTCAACTGAATATGGGTTGAAAAGGATTTGCAAATCATTGTATTTCGTTTATATTTACATCTAACACAATTTCCTAACTCATAAGGAAACGGGGTTTGTACATGCTACACTATTGCATGAATTCGGTTAAAAAACAGATTTTTAAAATGGACACCTTAATTAGATAATGCTTTTTTGAGGATGATATTAACATGTAGACCAAGCAATTGGAAACCCTATCTCCCTTGCATGTACAGTGGAACCTTTGTTTTTATACACCACAAGTGTTGGAGAATTTAGTTCGATTAAAACATTTAAATTGTCTTAATTATTGTACGGCCAAACATTGCATTCAACCAACCAGTCTGTCTGCTTGCGTATCATTTGTGGAATTTAGTGCCCAAACAAAGAACAGGACAATGACAGAGCTTTAATTAGAAGCAGGGAATATTAAGAAAGCGGTAGTTAAATTTTTTAAAAAGCAGTAGAAAATGGACAGATAGAAAAACTAATTGCAAATGATTTCTTATGGAGTTTATCCATTTTAGTTAAACAAATATTTTGTTTATACACCGCAGCAACAGAACCTTTGTTGTAATAATGGCAAGGAGATGTTCAGCCAGACTTGGTACCACTGACGAGTTCATTTAAAAATCACAAATATTTCCTGACAGTCCGTGATGTCACGCGCACGCGTCATCATTCTGTGACGTTTTCAAAAAGGAACTCCGCGGGAAATTTAAAATTGCAATTTAGTAAACTAAACCGGCCGTATTGGCATGTGTTGCAATGTTAATATTTCATCATTGATATATAAACTATCAGACTGCGTGGTGGGTAGTAGTGGGTTTCAGTAGGCCTTTAATGTCCTAGGTGTTCTTTGATGTTTCCCTCTTGTTGTGAAGTAAAGCCTTGAAAAGATCAATAATGCAGGACACCACTTATTTTAATTGTTTATTATTTTTGAGGTATTACAGTGAAAAGATAAATAAAATACCATTAAATATATTTGGGATCCAAAAGGTGCCCCACTCATAAAGTGATACATTTTTATTAGTTTTTCTTTTCTTTCAACACCTAAAAGACAAGAACAACTTCAGATACATCCGTCGATTTTCTGTTTGAACTATAATTCTACTTGTTTTATGCTCTTTTGTCAAAGAAAACATTGATGGTAAACACACGATAAATGCAATATTTTCCACAGAAAACATTTTAAAGTGAAATATTTGAAATAATTGGAGCTTTGAATAGGTGAATAATTCATTATAACATTGTTTTTTATGGGGTTTTTTTGAGCAACACCAAAAAAAGAAAAAACAGACAAAAGAAAAAAAAAACTGCCTGCATGGCAGCTTTGTGTCAACATTGCAACTTGTTCTTGTTAGATTTCACCTCATTCCACTTTTTGTAATGTTTTTTTAATTTTTTGTTTTTGCAATAGCATTTACAGAATGTGTGGCGGGCCGGTAAATAATTAGCTGCAGGCCGTAAATGGCAGCCGTGCTGCACTTTGGACACCCCTGACCTACATGAATCAGATAAGACTCCTTCCACTTTTGTATGAGCACAATCCAGAGGTGGGTGACAGAATAAAGAAAATGTTGGCATTATCCATCCATCCATTTTTTACCGCTTGTCCCTTACGGGGCCATAGGGGGTGCTGGAGCCTATCTCAGCTGCATTTTTGCGAAAGGCAAGTCCCTGGACAAGTCGCCACCACATCGCAGAGCCAACACAGGTAGACAGAAAACATTCACACTCACATTCAAACACTAGGGCCAATTAAGTGTTGCCAATCAACCTATCCCCAGGTGCATGTTTTTGATGGTGGGAGGAAGCCAGAGTACCTGGAGGGAACCCACGCAGTCACGGGGAGAACATGCAAACTCCACACAGAAAGCTCCAGAGCCCAGGATTGAACCCAGGACCTCCGTATTGTGAGTCACACGTACTAACCCCTGTTCCACCGTGGCTTCATATCAATCAGGCATGTGATTTTTCCGTCTAAAGTCGGAATTCCGTCTCTTTTAATCTCGGGGGAAGGATAAAAATGATCTTCCGTTTTTCCGTTTTTTTTCCCGACCCTAAGTCAAGATGCGTTTACTTGCCGATTTGTCTTTTGTAATCGAGACGTAGCTTATATTACGGCGTAGTTGATTGGTCGATATGTTCCTTGTGACCAATCAGGACATCTGTTATGAATGATGACGTTATTACCGCCGTTTTCCAAATGTAAACTATGTCGGTTCTCGAGAGAAAGGACGCTTCACGATTAAAAGAAATTGATAAACATGTCAAAAATAAGTTTCGATGGGACTGGATGGAAAGGGAAATCAATCAATCAATCACTCAATGTTTATTTATATAGCCCTAAACCACCAGTGTCTCAAAGGACTGTACAAACCACTACGACTACGACATTTTCGGAAGAACCCACATAAGGGCAAGGAAAACTCACACCCAGTGGGACGCCAGTGACAATGTTGACTATGAGAACCTTGGAGAGGACCTCAAATGTGGGCACCGAAAGCAATGGATGTCGAGCGGGTCTAACATGATACTGTGAAAGTTCAATCCATAGTGGCTCCAAAACAGCTGCGAGAGTTCAGCTCAAAGCGGATCCAAGACAGCAGCGAGAGTCCCGTCCAAAGGAAATCACTGATATTGTTGGGAAGAAGGGAGTTACGACTTTGTTCGGCGATTTTATTCGGAAAATCGATCGTCCCGGAAAAGTTTTGTGCACGTGGTGTCATGATAATATTGACAATGGATCACGAGGTTTCAAGGCTTTGGAAATACATGCGAAACGCCAAAAATATATGAAACAACTTGAAGCAAGGAAAACAAACTTTTCACTAACTGGTACTTTTGGATGTCAACCGAAAGTGAGCAAACCTTACGGACTTCATCCTTTGTTTACATCGACAACTGCCGTAGACATCGAGAGGAAAGATCCACCCAAACAACCCACTTCAGTTGCAGACAGGGTAGTTGATAATGAGGTAAGCTAAAAAATATTTGCTTGCGAAATACGCATGTTTATTTTAAATATTAACCAATTATTGCTTTGCGAAATGTGAAATGAACACAAGATGTAAATATTAGTGACTAAATACTGTTGGGACTGAACCATATACAGTGATTCATTTGGATAATTGGGGTATGTATGTTCTATTAAAGGGGAACATTATCACCAAACCTATGCAAGCGTCAATATATACCTTGATGTTGCAGAAAAAAGACCATGTATTTTTTCAACCGATTTCCGAACTCTAAATGGGTGAATTTTGGCAAATTAAACGCCTTTCGGTTTATCGGTCTTTTAGCGATGATGCCAGAATGTGACGTCACCGAGGTAACACACCCGCCATTTTCATTTTCACATTACAAACACCGGGCCTCAGCTCTGTTATTTTCCGTTTTTTCGACTATTTTTTGGAACCTTGGAGACATCATGCCTCGTCGGTGTGTTGTCGGAGGGTGTAACAACACTAACAGGAAGGGATTCAAGTTGCACCACTGGCAAGAAATCTGCCGCCAGACCCCCATTGAATGTACCAAAGTGTCTTCACATTTGACCGGCGATGCTAAGGCAGACATGGCACAAAGATGTATGGATAACCTGCAGATGCATTTGCAACGATTAAGTCAACGAAATCACAAAGGTGAGTTGTGTTGATGTTGTTGACTTATGTGCTAATCAGACATATTTGGTCCCGGCATGACTGCCAGCTAATCGATGCTAACATGCTATTTACGCTAGCTGTATGTACATTTGAAACTAGATACCCACATTTAATGCGAAACAATTACCAATCGACGGATTTAAGTTGCTCCAGTGTCACAAGATGCGAAAGTCCTGATCGTTTGGTCCGCACATTTTACCGGCGATGCTAATAAGGCAGCCATGCTATGGGCCACTTCATTAGGTACACCCACGCTATGGCCGAATAGCGTCAATAGCTATTCGCTCAATAGCTTCAATTTCTTCTTCAATTTCGTTTTTGCTATTTGCCTCCATACTCCGACCATCCGTTTCAATACATGCGTTGAATCGCTTAAGCCGCTGAAATCCGAGTCTGAATCCGAGCTAATGTCGCTATATATTGCTGTGGTAACCGCCATGTTGTTTGTATTGGCAGCACTGTATGACGTCACAGGGAAATGGATAGTCGCATTGCAAATAGGGAAAATCAAGCACTTTAAAGCTTTATTTAGGGATATTCCGGGACCGGTAAAATTTTGAAAAAAACTTCAAAAAATACAACAAGCCACTGGGAACTGATTTTTATTGTTTTTACCCCTTTTGACATTTTGATAATGTTCCCCTTTAATGATGTTTTCATCTCTTTAAACACTAAAATATTTTTCTTCAAATGGTGCTGTCTTTGTTCATTTTAGCATGTTAAACTGGTCCCCCAGACCACCGGAAACGTTTTCAGTCTTTTTCATTGTGGTCAAATCACATGCCTGATCAATCGAAAAACACCAGTAAACAAGTCAGAACTTGCAGCCAAGCCTCAAACATCCGGTCTCTTCCAACCGCAAGGTTTGCCGGTTGTCACGGTCTTACCTGTACTTCATCCCTGTTTGATAGGACACACACTCTTCCATGGCAAGGCCATTCATCGTCAGGAAGTCTTCCATATTCTTAATCTGAGCGGCGATTCTTTGCTCCCGCAGTCTCTGCAGCTCCGCCTGGTCGGTGGGCCTGCTGGGGGGCTGGTTGAGCCCCTGGTCCGAGTGGTAGCGGCTGATCCCGCTCCGGATGCTCTCGCTGTATGTCATGGACAACATCTTTCCGCTGCTGCTGCTGTTGCTCTTCCGAACACCGCTGCTCGGCGCCGTCGGTTTAGGGATCTGTAGGTTTTCAGGAGGACAGTGACTGGACCTGTGTGTGCCGGGTACCCCCTGGGAGCCGCCGGCATACCCTCCTGCAAACATGCCAGGCCCTTCCCTTTCACTTTTGTCTTCTTGATTAGGCGGAACGAGACGGAACCCAGGAGGCTACGTCTACCTCCCTTCAACAGCACCTGCTCCCATTCAAATGGATCTCTGCTGCACAATGGCCATGCATCCTGCTGTAATCAGAGTCGCAGCCCAGAACCCTCACCCCCCTTCCCTTTCTTGACAGGTGCATCACGGGCAAGGTGACACTGATAGGTAGCATTCAGGTAACTTGCCATAGATCAAGAAACAGGACACATGCTATCTGAGCCATTCAGTCATGCAACGAGACAAAAAGTGAGGAACTGATTCTGAACGGGACAACAAACCGTTTACACTCGTTTCTCAACACAGAACTTGACGATATGCTTTCACTGCGAAATTGAGTGGGTTGTCATGAAAAACGTATTTTTACCCTTCCTGCTACAAGTAAGAATCACATTTCAAAAAATGGAATGCATGAAGACCAACTGCACATTCAGTTTTTGGTAATAGAATGAACAGACTTGTATTGGTTTTAGGTCTTATATCAGTGGTTCTCAACCTTTTTTCAGTGATGTACCCCCTGTCAACATTTTTTTAATTCAAGTACCCCCTAATCAGAGCAAAGCATTTTTGGTTGAAAAAAGAGATAAAGAAGTAAAATACAGCACTATGTCATTAGTTTCTGTTGTATTAAATTGTAAAACAGCACAAAATATTGCTCATTTGTAGTGGTCTTTCTTGAACTATTTGGAAAAAAAGTTATAAAAATAACTAAAAACTTGTTGAAAAATAAACAGGTGATTCAATTATAAATAAAGATTTCTTCACATAG
The DNA here is from genome assembly GCF_033978795.1 of Nerophis ophidion. Taxonomy (NCBI): domain Eukaryota; kingdom Metazoa; phylum Chordata; class Actinopteri; order Syngnathiformes; family Syngnathidae; genus Nerophis; species Nerophis ophidion. Next base: position 63,989,670 of record NC_084612.1, read on the forward strand.
AAGTAATCATTAACTTAAAGTGCCCTCTTTGGGGATTGTAATAGAGATCCATCTGGATTTATGAACTTCATTCTAAACATTTTTTCACAAAAAATAAATCTTTATCAATATTTATGGAACATGTCCACAAAAAAATCTAGCTGTCAACACTGAATATTGCATTGTTGTATTTTTTTTTCAAAGTTTATGAACTTACATTCATATTTTGTTGAAGTATTATTCAATAAATATATTTATAAAGTATTTTTGAACTGTTGCTATTTTTACAATATTTTTGAAAAATCTCACGTACCCCTTGGCATACCTTTAAGTACCCCCAGGGGTATGCGTACCCCCATTTGAGAACCACTGTCTTATATTATCACCACTTAAGTAATTCACTTTTATTTTTTATAAAGCGCTTTTCACAGATAAAATCACAAAGCGCTGTACAAAACATAGGTAAAGTAAAACAAATATTCAATTAAAACAGGGGCTGGATCATTAAAAGGATACCACGTGGATTACAATTGATAGTTAAAAGGTGCATTAACTAAAAGCTTTACTAAAAAGAGAATTTTTCAAATGTTTCTTAAAATTTTCAACACAGTCAAGATCACGGAGGGATTGGTGTAAGTTGTTCCAGAGCCTGGAATGCCTAACCTGACTCTCGCCAGATCCTCGTAATTCGCTGAGTTCCACACAGAGATCTGGGAGTTCTCCATAGGAGAGGTCTTTAAAGGGGAACATTATCAAAATTTCAAAAGGGTTAAAAACAATAAAAATCAGTTCCCAGTGGCTTGTTGTATTTTTGAAGTTTTTTTCAAAATTTTACCGGTCCCCAAATATCCCTAAATAAAGCTTGATTTTCGCTATTTGCGATGTGACTATCCATTTCCCTGTGACGTCATACAGTGCTGCCAATGTAAACAAACAACGGCGAATACCACAGCAAGATATAGCGACATTAGCTCGGATTCAGACTCGGATTTCAGCGGTTTAAGCGATTCAACAGATTACGCATGTATTGAAACGGATGGTTAGAGTATGACAGTATTGAAGAAGAAACTGAAGGTATTGAGCGAATAGCTATTTACGCTATTCATAGCCCTAGCATGGCCGAATAGCTGCATTAGCATCGCCGGTAAAATCCATCCATCCATCCATCCATCTTCTTCCGCTTATCCGAGGTCGGGTCGCGGGGGCAACAGCCTAAGCAGGGAAGCCCAGACTTCCCTCTCCCCAGCCACTTCGTCTAGCTCTTCCCGGGGGATCCCGAGGCGTTCCCAGGCCAGCCGGGAGACATAGTCTTCCCAATGTGTACTGGGTCTTCCCCGTGGCCTCCTACCGGTTGGACGTGCCCTAAACACCTCCCTAGGGAGGCGTTCGGGTGGCATCCTGACCAGATGCCCGAACCACCTCATCTGGCTCCTCTCGATGTGGAGGAGCAGCAGCTTTACTTTGAGTTCCTCCCGGATGGCAGAGCTTCTCACCCTATCTCTAAGGGAGAGCCCCGCCACACGGCGGAGGAAACTCATTTCGGCCGCTTGTACCCGTGATCTTATCCTTTCGGTCATGACCCAAAGCTCATGACCATAGGTGAGGATGGGAACGTAGATCGACCGGTAAATTGAGAGCGTTGCCTTCCGGCTCAGCTCCTTCTTCACCACAACGGATCGGTACAACGTCCGCATTACTGAAGACGCCGCACCGATCCGTCTGTCGATCTCACGATCCACTCTTCCCCCACTCGTGAACAAGACTCCTAGGTACTTGAACTCCTACACTTGGGGCAGGGTCTCCTCCCCAACCCGGAGATGGCATTCCACCCTTTTTCGGGCGAGAACCATGGACTCGGACTTGGAGGTGCTGATTCTCATTCCGGTCGCTTCACACTCGGCTGCGAACCGATCCAGTGAGAGCTGAAGATCCCGGTCAGATGAAGTAATCAGGACCACATCATCTGCAAAAAGCAGAGACCTAATCCTGCGGTCACCAAACCGGAACCCCTCAACGCCTTGACTGTGCCTAGAAATTCTGTCCATAAAAGTTATGAACAGAATCGATGACAAAGGACAGCCTTGGCGGAGTCCAACCCTCACTGGAAATGTGTTCGACTTACTGCCAGCAATGCGGACCAAGCTCTGGCACTGATCATACAGGGAACGGACCGCCACAATAAGACAGTCCGATACCCCATACTCTCTGAGCACTCCCCACAGGACTTCCCGAGGGACACGGTCGAATGCCTTCTCCAAGTCCACGAAGGACATGTAGACTGGTTGGGCAAACTCCCATGTACCCTCAAGAACCCTGCGGAGAGTATAGAGCTGGTCCACAGCTCCACGACCAGGACGAAAACCACACTGTTCCTCCTGAATCCGAGGTTCGACTATCCGGCGTAGCCTCCTTTCCAGTAAACCTGAATAAACCTTACCGGGAAGGCTGAGGAGTGTGAACCTACGATAGTTAGAACACACCCTCCGGTCTCCGGTCCCCCTTCTTAAAGAGAGGAACCACCACCCCGGTCTGCCAATCCAGAGGTACCGCCCCTGATGTCCACGCGATGCTGCAGAGTCTTGTCAACCAAGACAGCCCCACAGCATCCAGAGCCTTAAGGAACTCCGGGCGGACCTCATCTACCCCTGGGGCCTTGCCACCGAGGAGCTTTTTAACTACCTCAGCGACCTCGCCGGTAAAATGTGCGAACCAAACGATCAGGACTTTCGCATCTTGTGACACTGGAGCAACTTAAATCCTTCGATTGGTAAGTGGTTTTTTTTGCATTAAATGTGGATGGAAGGAAACATAATATACAGTAGTTGCAAATGCATCTGCAGGTTATCCATACATCTCTGTGCCATGTCTGCTTTAGCACCGCCAGTAAATAGCATGTTAGCATCGATTAGCGTAGCATGTTAGCAACAATTAGCTGGCAGTCAACATCAACAAAACACACCTTTGTGAATTCGTTGACTTTATAGTTGCAAATGCATCTGCAGGTTATCCATACATCTCTGTGCCATGTCTGCTTTAGCACCGCCGGTAAATAGCATGTTAGCATCGATTAGTTGGCAGTCACGGCGCAACCAAATATGTCTGATTAGCACATAAGTCAACATCAACAAAACTCACCTTTGTGATTTTGTTGAATTTATTGTTGCAAATGCATCTGCAGGTTATCCATACATCTCTGTGCCATGTCTGTCTTAGCATCGCCGATAAAATGTGGAAACACTCGGGCACATTCAATGGGGGTCTGGCGGCAGACACTTTCGCATCTTCAAGCCAGTGGTGTAACTTGAATCCCTCCCTGTTAGTGTTGTTACACACTCCGATAACAGACACACGAGGCATGATGTCTCCAAAGTTCCAAAAAATAGTCGAAAAAACGGAAAATAACAGAGCTGAGACCCAATGTTTACAATGTGTTGAAAATGAAAATGGCGGCTGTATTACCTCGGAGACGTCACGTTCTGACGTCATCGCAAAAAGACCGATAAACAGAAAGGCGTTTAATTTGCCAAAATTCACCCATTTAGTGTTCGGAAATCGGTTAAAAAAAATATATGGTCTTTTTTCTGCAACATCAAGGTATATATTGACGCTTACATAGGTCTGGTGATAATGTTCCCCTTTAAGAAGGCGGGGCCTTGTAAGAAAAATTGTTGTATGAGATTGGATAAACCACTTGTCTGTTATCTGGAATGACGTGCTACTTCAACCAATCACATCGGAATCAACCCGTGTAGGCCGTAAGGTGAATCCGTTTTTCATTTCATCTCCTTCCCATGTCTGGGCACTATATACTTTTTGGTTATTAAAAAAGATAATATGGTTTTCAATGAGAAAAAAAAAAAAAGTTCTCCACTTGACATCCAGGAGTATTTTTTTTAATAAGTGTTTTAAGTCGGGTCTATTTCTTGCTTGGCGTAAGAAGTGACGTTTTTGTCACGTGCTTCACATTCAACCAATTAGGTAGCCGCGCGGATCCAAGATGGCGATGTCAACAACATCTAGCGATGAAGAGGAAAATACTCTAAAACAGCTGAAACACCTTAAAAACGTTTGAAAAAAGAACAACAAAATATGCTACATGCATGTTATGTCTGTAAGGAATGAAGAGGTGAACGATTTCTCTATCACAAGGTTTTTTGATTGATTGATTGATTGATTGATACTTTTATTAGTAGATTGCACAGTTCAGTACATATTCCGTACAATTGACCACTAAATGGTAAGACCCGAATAAGTTTTTCAACTTGTTCGTTAATTCATGGCAGATACTTACTGGAAGTAAAGCATATGAGAGAGACGCTGGGAAATCCAAAACAGAACAGCCGAAATATTGGATAACGACAGAGCGGAAATAATTCATTATTTAATTTAAAGAATTAATATTCGATAGATTTGACGAAACAGTTACAATAGCAGAATCAACGTCAGCACACGACTCCTTGCTGCATTCGCCCTTGTTGTTTGAATCAAACAGTTATTTCGGCACTACGTCGCATCTATAAAATCCCGCCCCGCGATCCTGATTGGTTCATTACCTTGAAGGAGTTTGCTTTCCCCTCCATCCCAGGTCCTTGTGTGGAGCTCAGCTAACTACAAGGATCTGGCGAGAGTCAGGTTATGGAATGCCAGGTATCCGCGTTTTTTTTTAAAGACCCCGGGCTGTGCTCTGAAGAGTAGGGGCTTAACAAGTCAGTGTGTAATGAGGACCCCCACCATGCAACGCACGGAATGTCAGGACTAAAATCTAACTGGAAGCCAATGAAGACTGGATAAAATGGAGTCTGGCAGCTGCATTTTGTACAGTCTGAAGTCTCTTTAGCGTTGACTTGTTGAAAAGAGTGAAAAGCGAATTGCAATCGTCAATACAAGAGGAAATGAATGCGTGAATGATCATTTCGAGATCCAATTTTGAAAACAATTTTAACCCTTTAGAAATATTTGTGATGATAAAAACAGTTTTTGGTCAGTTGACGGCAGTGACCCACCAAAGACTGATCCAACACAACCCCAAGGTTTCTGAGGCTGCTTTTAACAGATGCACCCAGAGCACCAACTTATACTTAACACTTAAATGGAAGTTACGAATGATTAAATGTTGTTTGACTCCAAATTGGATTTTGTATTTTTATGGCTTACTATCCCAAAAAAACAACTAATAAAAACGCTTGAGATTCAATTCCAAACTACTGTCTTATTGTCAGCTGAAAAAAAACAAAGGTTTGTCTGCAATACTCAAACAAGCTGATACTTTAGCACTGAACAAGCAGCAAAATAAATCCAGTAATTAGACTGCAATTTAAAGTGTAAACATGCAATATTCCACGTCTACTTTTATGTCACAAACCGTATAAACTGAACCTGCGTTAAGTTGCATCCAATAAACCAAAAAATCTGATATTAAAGTACAAACCAGAGTCTGTCATTACAATCATACTGCTGTGTAAACAAATATAAAATATAATAAATATAATAAATGATTAACAAATCTTAATTATAAGCATTATGAAATAACTGGGTTGCCTTTTTTCTAAGTACTTTAAGCCTACTCTTTGCTGTTCACTATTATCGCAAAAAATAGTTTTGCTACAAGGTTCAAACTAGGAAACTTTAAAGGGGAATTTTGCCTATCATTCACAATCCTTATGCATATGTTTTTATGCATTTAACTCGTAAATAAGCAAAAGTCAGCTAACTATGTAGCTAATGGAAGTCGCTCTCTCGCCTATAAACCTCCAAATACCTCCATAATATTATATACACACTAATAACTTGTAATATTGACGTATTTTGCACATTTTAAGCGTACCCTTGACATTTTAATTTCACAGAAGCATCACAACGTTTCCGGGTCAACGTGAATGACTGCTCGCTGACTGCTCTTGTTGCAAAAAAGCTAAGTATCGTTCTATCTGTGTGATTTTAACTGTTTTGCAGCTTTATTTACAACTTATCGAACATATTTAATAGTTCAATTTAACTTGCAAATCACCCGATCTCTGTCTCACCACTCCGCCCTCAGCTAGCTAGCTGCTAAGCTAACGAGGCTAGCGGAGAAAGGCAGCGCCGGTCTGAAGGAAGCTTCTCCCCAGCCACCGTGACCACCACTTCCCGAAGACAGCTGGCACTCCACTCGGCGACGGAAAGTTTCTGTGAGTATGGCTTCCTGCGCTTCGTGCACTTTACTCATGGATAGGTTGGCTTTGCTAGAGAGCCGTGTCCGCCAGTTAGAGCAGTGTAATTTCGTAACTTTAGATGTTGCGGACACATCTGCTAGCGTTAGCTGTAGCGAGCTAACTAGCCCAGCTTGTAGCAGCCCTAATCGGCCTACAAGCTACGGTGTACCGGTTGAGACGCATAATAGATTTAGCCCTTTAGCTAGTCCTACACCCCAGTCTACCGGGCACCACACTTTAGTTATAGGGGACTCCATCACCCGAAACATAAAGCTTAGCAAACCAGCCACAATTAAGTGTATTCCCGGGGGCAGAGCACCTGACATTGAAGCTAATCTTAGGGAGCTAACTCGCAACAGGTCTAGTAAACACGTACGGCAGGCTAACCGCACCACTAGTTATGCGAATATAGTAATACACGTTGGCTCCAATGACGTTAGGATGAGACAATCAGAGATTACAAAGAGAAACATAGCCAGGGCTTGTAATCTCGCCAGAAAGATGTCCAGGCATCGAGTAATTGTCTCTGGCCCCCTGCCTGGGAGAGGCAATGATGAGAGATATAGCAGATTAGTCTCTCTTAACAGGTGGCTGGATAGCTTCTGCAGACAACAGGGATTTACGTTTATTGATAATTGGCCCTCTTTCTGGGGCAAACCTGGCTTGCTGAGGAGAGACGGCCTTCACCCTAACCAGGAAGGCGCTATCCTCTTGTCTCGGAACATAGACTTCGCATTGAGCCACATTTGACTAACTGCACTAGAGCAAGCCCGGTCACAGGCAATTACAGAGCCTGCTAGCCTGGGTATGGAGTCAGTTAAGTTAGAACTAGCCAGCGCCAGGCTGGATGATCCCTGTACACATAGCAATTTTCGTAGAATAATACACAACTCACAAAATGTTTTTTCTACTGTATCTATGACTTCGTCAGAGTTAGACATGCGTTCTACTGAGGTGGCAAATTATGATGCGTTCAGTTTATCGCAGCGCCAAGTAGACAATCTGAAAATTCCCGTCATATCAATTCCTAGATATGGTCGTAATTATTTTAAGTACACTGCGCATAATAAACGCAACATTATTAATATTGCTACTACGGATAATTTTATCAACAACTCCTTAAAACAGCCCACTACCTATAATATGGGCTTTCTAAACATCAGATCTTTGTCTCCCAAAACGTTATTAGTCAATGAGGTCATTAGAGACAACAACCTTAACGTCATCGGTCTTAGCGAAACCTGGCTCAAACCAGACGACTTTTTTGCGATAAATGAGGCATCCCCTCCTAACTATACGAATGCGCATATTGCCCGTCACCTCAAAAAGGGAGGGGGTGTCGCACTAATATACAACGAAAACTTTAACTTTAGTCCTAACTTAAATAATAAATATAAATCGTTTGAGGTGCTTTCTATGAAGTCTGCCACACCTCTGCCTCTGTGCCTGGCCGTTATCTACCGCCCCCCAGGGCCCTATTCGGACTTTATTAATGAATTCTCAGAGTTTGTTGCTGATCTAGTGACGCACGCCGATAATATAATTATAATGGGGGACTTTAATATCCATATGAATACCCCATTGGACCCACCGTGCGTGGCGCTCCAGACTATAATTGATAGCTGTGGTCTTACACAAATAATAAATGAACCGACGCATTGCAGCGGTAATACGATAGACCTAGTGCTTGTCAGAGGTATCACCGTCTCCAAAGTTATGATACTCCCGTATACTAAAGTAATGTCCGATCATTACCTTATAAAATTCGAAGTTCAGACTCATGTTCGGCAAGCTAATAATAATAATAACTGCTATAGCAGCCGCAACATTAATGCTGCCACAACGACGACTCTTGCGGACCTACTGCCCTCGGTAATGGCACCGTTCCCAAAGTATGTGGGGTCTATTGATAACCTCACTAACAACTTTAACAACGCACTGCGCGAAACCATTGATAGTATAGCACCGCTGAAGTTAAAAAAGGCTCCAAAAAGGCGTACGCCATGGTTTACTGAAGAAACTAGAGCTCAGAAATTATTATGTAGAAAGCTGGAACGCAAATGGCGCACGACTAAACTTGAGGTGCACCATCAAGCATGGAGTGATAGTTTAATAACTTATAAACGCATGCTTACCTTAGCTAAAACTAATTATTACTCAAATCTCATCCGCATTAATAAAAACGATCCAAAATTTTTGTTTAGTACAGTAGCATCGCTAACCCAACAAGGGACTCCTTCCAGTAGCTCCACCCATTCGGCAGATGACTTTATGAAGTTCTTTAATAAGAAAATTGAACTTATTAGAAAGGAGATTAAAGACAATGCGTCCCAGCTACAACGGGGTTATAGTAACACAGATACGATTGTATATACAGCGGATACTGCAAATATCCAAAATAGTTTCTCTCGTTTTGATGAAATAACATTAGAAGGATTGTTACAACGTGTAAATGGAATAAAACAAACAACATGTTTACTTGACCCACTTCCTGGGAAACTTATCAAGGAGCTTTTTGTATTATTAGGTCCATCAGTGCTAAATATTATAAACTTATCACTTTCCTCGGGCACTGTTCCCGTTGCATTCAAAAAAGCGGTTATTCATCCTCTCCTTAAAAGACCTAACCTCGATCCAGACCTCATGGTAAACTACCGACCGGTGTCTCACCTTCCCTTTATTTCGAAAATCCTCGAAAAAATTGTTGCAGAGCAGCTAAATGAGCACTTAGCGTTTAACAATCTATGTGAAACCTTTCAATCCGGTTTCAGGGCAAATCACTCGACTGAGACAGCCCTCGCAAAACTGACTAATGATCTATTGCTAACGATGGACTCTGATGCGTCATCTATGTTGCTGCTCCTCGATCTTAGCGCTGCTTTCGATACCGTCGATCATAATATTTTATTAGAGCGTATCAAAATACGAATTGGTATTTCAGACTCAGCCCTGTCATGGTTTAACTCTTATCTTACTGATAGGATGCAGTGCGTCTCCTATAACAGTGTGACCTCGGACTATGTTAAGGTAACATGTGGAGTTCCCCAGGGTTCGGTCCTTGGCCCTGTACTCTTCAGCATCTACATGCTGCCGCTAGGTGACGTCATACGCAAATACGGTATTAGCTTTCACTGTTATGCTGATGACACCCAACTTTACATGCCCCTAAAGCTGACCAACACGCCGGACTGTAGTCAGTTGGAAGCGTGTCTTAATGAAATTAAACAATGGATGTCCGCTAACTTTTTGCAACTTAATGCCAAAAAAACGGAAATGCTGATTATCGGTCCTGCTAGACACCGACCTCTATTTAATAATACAACTTTAACATTTGACAACCAAATAATAAAACAAGGTGACTCTGTAAAAAATCTGGGTATTATCTTCGACCCAACTCTCTCCTTTGAGTCACACATTAAAAGCGTTACTAAAACGGCCTTCTTTCATCTCCGTAATATCGCTAAAATTCGCTCCATTTTGTCCACTAAAGACGCCGAGATCATTATCCATGCGTTTGTTACGTCTCGTCTCGATTACTGTAACGTATTATTTTCGGGTCTCCCAATGTCTAGCATTAAAAGATTACAGTTGGTACAAAATGCGGCTGCTAGACTTTTGACAAGAACAAGAAAGTTTGATCATATTACGCCTGTACTGGCTCACCTGCACTGGCTTCCTGTGCACTTAAGATGTGACTTTAAGGTTTTACTACTTACGTATAAAATACTACACGGTCTAGCTCCAGCCTATCTTGCCGATTGTATTGTACCGTATGTCCCGGCAAGAAATCTGCGTTCAAAAGACTCCGGCTTATTAGTGATTCCTAGAGCTCAAAAAAAGTCTGCGGGCTATAGAGCGTTTTCCGTTCGGGCTCCAGTACTCTGGAATGCCCTCCCGGTAACAGTTCGAGATGCTACCTCAGTAGAAGCATTTAAGTCTCATCTTAAAACTCATCTGTATACTCTAGCCTTTAAATAGACCTCCTTTTTAGACCAGTTGATCTGCCGCTTCTTTTCTTTCTCCTATGTCCCCCCCTCCCTTGTGGAGGGGGTCCGGTCCGATGACCATGGATGAAGTACTGGCTGTCCAGAGTCGAGACCCAGGATGGACCGCTCGTCGGGACCCAGGATGGACCGCTCGCCTGTATCGGTTGGGGACATCTCTACGCTGCTGATCCGCTCGAGATGGTTTCCTGTGGACGGGACTCTCGCTGCTGTCTTGGAGCCACTGTGGATTGAACTTTCGCAGTATCATGTTGGACCCGCTCGACATCCATTGCTTTCGGTCCCCTAGAGGGGGGGGGTTGCCCACATCTGAGGTCCTCTCCAAGGTTTCTCATAGTCAGCATTGTCGCTGGCGTCCCACTGAATGTGAATTCTCCCTGCCCACTGGGTGTGAGTTTTCCTTGCCCTTTTGTGGGTTCTTCCGAGGATGTTGTAGTCGTAATGATTTGTGCAGTCCTTTGAGACATTTGTGATTTGGGGCTATATAAATAAACATTGATTGATTGATTGATTGATTTTCCCTTCAATAACAAACAGCAAACATCATGCTGCAGTGTTGCCAAGTGCTGAACAAGAAATGCCAACCTCAAACATACTCAAACAATCACTTACTGAACAATGTCTACTCTCACTGTGATGCCATATCATATCGTCCTGTTTGGATAAATAATCATGAAGGGTTAAATAAAAAATAAAAAAAGATGCAAAAAGGATTAGGGCTTCACGGTGGGAGAGGGGTTAGTGCGTCTGCCTCACAATACGAAGTTCCTGCAGTCCTGGGTTCAAATCCAATATCGGGATCTTTCTGTGTGGAGTTTGCATGTTCTCCCCGTGAATGCGTGGGTTCCCTCTGGGTACTCCGGCTTCCTCCCACTTCCAAAGACATGCACCTGGGGATAGGTTGATTGGCAACACTAAATTGGCCCTAGTGTGTGAATGTGAGTGTGAATGTTGTCTGTCTATCTGTGTTAGCCCTGCGATGAGGTGGCGACTTGTCCAGGGTGTACCCTGCCTTCCGCCCGATTGTAGCTGAGATAGGCGCCAGCGCCCCCCGCGACCCCGAAAGGGAATAAGCGGTAGTAAATGGATGGATGGATGGATGGATGGCAAACAGGATTCTTTTCGCATCTTTCTCAGCATCTTTGGGTCTAGGTTGGATGTCAAAGTTTACCAACTTCTCGGTCTATGGCCACGTCATTCTATTATCCAGGTGAGAGGCATGATTTATAAAATAGAATTAACCTTCACCATCTTGGAAGCAATGCACCAGCAGGAGCAAAACACCGGCCGGCTCGGTAATGCAATATAGGAGCATAAGCTAATTAGCCCTGATCACGGCGACGCTAAAAATAGATTGTCTACGTTAGTGCTTATGAAAGCAATATCGCTATTACTTGGTTAATATTCAGCTCACAAGATGTAAATGGAGTATTTTTCTTTAGCGGGCTTTATGAGCGGAATACTGTATTGTAGGGGTGTGGGGAAAAAAATCGATTCGAATTTGAATTGCGATTCTCACATTGTGCGATTCAGAATCGATTCTCATTTTTTTAAAAATCGATTTAAAAAAAAAAAGAAAAAAAGATTTTTATTTTTTATTGTCAATCCAACAAACCAATAAACAGCAATACCATAACAACACAATCCAATTCCAAAACCAAACCTGACCCAGTAACACTCAGAACTGCAATAAACAGAGCAATTGAGAGAAAACACAAACACGACACAGAACAAACCAAAAGTAGTGAAACCAAAAAAAATATTACCAACAATAGTATCAATATTAGTTATAATTTCAACATAGCAGTGATTAAAAATCCCTCATTGACATTGTCATGAGACATTTATAAAAATAAAAATAAAGAACAATAGTTCTTTACAGTGGCTTACACTTGCATCGCATCTCATAAGCTTGACAACACAGTGTCCAATCTTTTCACAAAGATAAAATAAGTCATATTTTTGGTTCGTTTAAAAGTTAAGACAAATTTACATTATTGCAATCAATTGATAAAATATTGTCCTTTACAATTATAAAAGCTTTTTACAAAAATCTACTACTCTGCTTGCATGTAAGCAGACTGGGGTAGATTCTGCTGAAATCTTATGTATCGAATGAATACAGAATCCTTTTAAATCGGGAAAAAATTGTTTTTGAATCGTGTTGAATTGAAAAAAAAAAAATCGTGACCCCAAGAATCCATATTGAATCGAATCGTGGGACACCCAAAGATTCATCCATCAGCTGCATTGCTAGCCACCTCGTACTAGCTGTATTTTATGCCTTAGAACAGGAGTAGGGAACCTATGGCTCTAGAGCCAGATGTGGCTCTTTTGATGACTGCACCTGGCTCTCAGATTAATTTTAGCCGATATTACTTAACATGATAAGTAATGAATAACTCCGCTGGTAATCACAGTGTCAAAAATAACGTTCAAAATACAAAACAATTTCATGCATTTTAATCAATGCATCCGGTTTCTACCGCACCTGTTCAAGAAGGCGCATTAATGGTAAGAAGTATTTTATTTATTCTTGGTTAACTTCAGAATAACAATGTTATTAAAAAGAATAAGAGACTAAAAATGTTGGCCTTGCTTAAAAATCCATGCATTTCGTTGTATTCAGTCTTTAAAAAAATATTATGTGGCTCTCACGGAAATACTTTTTAAAATATTTGGCTTGTATGGCTCTCTCAGCCTTAGAATGTATCAGAACAAGAAAAATGTGTTTGCTTGTCTTACATAAGGATTGTGAATGATAGGCAAATAAAAAAATACATATATAAAAAGTTCAATTCCCCTTTCAAAGTCACTTATTTCAGCCATTATCACACACCAAAAACACAGACCAATGTGTATACAGTACATGTGTACATAATTAACATTGGATCTCGTCTTAATCTTAATTATTACTATGAAAAGTGTAACGTCATTATTGAGACATGGAGATAAAGGGTAGGGATAAATAAGCTGTGCTTCTAGCTACTCCTTTTTGGACATGCTGAACTCATCAAAACCAGGTGTTTCTTGATGTAACTGTAAACATACCCATATTAGCATATAAACACATCCATCCATCCATTTTCTACCGCTTGTCCCTTTTGGGCTTACGGGTGGGGGTCGCTGGAGCCTATCTCAGCTTCATTCGGGCGGAAGGCGGGGTACACCCTGGAAAAGTCGCCACCTCATCGCAGGGCCAACACAGACGACATTCACACATTACGGCCAATTTAGTGTTGCCAATCAGCTTTTCCCCAGGTGCATTTTTTTGGCAGTGAGAGGAAGCCGGAGTACTCGGAAGAAAACCCACGCAGTCACGGGGAGAACATGTAAACTCCGCACAGAAAGATCCCGAGCCCGGGATTGAACTCAGGACCACTCAGGATCTTCGTATTGTGAGGCACATGCACTAACCCCTGTTTCACCGTGCTAACCATATAAACACATGCTGTTGAAATACACAAATCTAGACGTTTAAGTTCCAAAAGGTTGGTTGGGCATGTAAATGTAACCCGTGGTAAATCTGTTGTGTGACCAACAACAGTTGCACCATAATTGCATCTGATAAAAAAATGAATATAAAACAACATCCAGCCAAATATTGCGCCGATTGTGGGCAGAAAAGGGAAGTAGAAAGGCGTGCCCAAAAACATGGCAGGTGTCACAGCAATTAACACACTGACACATAGCTGCCACATGTTGACGTAACATAAAACGGACATCAGGTATTTTCATGTAACGCACACATTTTGTGTAATATTTAAAAGACGATACAACAAAATACATATTTGAACCTGTTACATAAAGACAGTGTGCAAACTTAAAAGTGGGCTCCAAGCAAAGCAGCATGCACACTCCTGACCTGAAAGTTCACCCCGCCCCCCCCCCCCCCCGCATCCTTGCTCCCTTCACACATGCTACCGCCATCTGTGGTCCGGGGCTGCAAAGACCCTGCCTCAAACTCACCCGATTTCTTTGGGGTCGGCTCATGAGCGAGGTTGAAGGGTGCAGGTCGGCGCTTATAAAGCCGTACTGCACTGCAGACTGATCAAGTGGGTCCACCCAAACTGGGAGTGTCTTCCTCGGACACGGTCTATGCCAATTAGCGAGTCGGGGAGTGCATCCCGTCCCCCCCTCACCACCACCACCACTTGGACCACCATCTATCATATCACCACAAACACCTCTCCTCACCCCCCACCCCCTGCCTGGGAGATCTCGTGGAAGGAATCCATTTACGTCGTTTAGAGGCCCGTCTTGTTCATGCAAGCCTCAGCAAATAATATCAGCACTGAATTATTCACCAAAGCTTTTGTGCTAAAAGCGTCTGATTGTTGTTGCACAGGAAAGGCTACTTAGAGCTGCACAATAATGAGCTACGCGGGCTCGAGCGCGTCTTGAAAACAAACAAACGCAGAGCGGTCACTTAGCGTGCGTGTCTGTGTGTAGAGACTGACAAACCACCAAGCATGTACAAGACTAACCACCAGACAACCACACTGCAGGTCAGGTATTATAACTGCAGGTTAAGTACAGTATAAAAACTGCAGGTTATGTATTATAACTGCAGGTTAGGTACAGTATAATAACTGCAAATTCGGTATAATTGTAGGTTAGGTACAGTGAAATAACTGCAGGTTGGGTACAGTATAATAACTGCAGGTTAGGTATAATAACTGCAGGTTAGGTATAATAACTGCAGTTTAGGTACAGTAAAATAACTACAGGTTGGGTATAATAACTGAAGGTTAGGTACAGTTTCACAACTGCAGGTTAGGTATTATAAATGTAGGTTAGGTATAATTGTAGATTAGGTATAGTAAACTAACTGCAGGCTGGGTATAATAACTGCAGTTTAGGTACAGTAAAATAACTCCAGGTTGGGTATAATAACTGCAGGTTAGGTACAGTATAATAACTGCAGGTTAGGTACAGTAGAACAACTGCAAGTTCAGTATAATTGTAGGTTAGGTATAGTAAAATAACTGCAGGTTAGGTACAGTAAAATAACTCCAGGTTGGGTATAATAACTTCAGGTTAGGTATAGTATAATAACTGCAGGTTAGGTATAGTATAACAACTGCAGGTTAGGTATAGTATAACAACTGCAGGTTAGGTACAGTATAACAACTGCAGGTTAGGTATTATAACTGCAGGGTAGGTATAATTGTACATTAGGTATGGTAAAATAACTGCAAGTTGGGTATAAGAACTGCAGTTTAGGTACAGTAAAATAACTCCAGGTTGGGTATAATAACTGCAGGTTAGGTACAGTATAACAGCTGCAAGTTCGGTATAATTGTAGGTTCGGTACAGTAAAATAACTGCAGGTTGGGTATAATAACTGCAGGTTTGATATAACTACAGGTTAGCTATAATAACTGCAGGTTGGGTATAATAACTGCAGGTTGGGTACAGTATAATAACTGCAGCTTAGGTATAATTACTGCAGGTTTGGTATAGCTGTAAGTTAGGTATAATAACTGCACTTTAGGTACAGTAACATAAATCCAGGTTGGGTATAACAACTGCAGGTTAGGTATTATAACTGCAGGTTAGGTATGATATAATAACTGCAAGTTCGGTAAAATTGTAGGTTAGGTACAGTAAAATAACTGCAGGTTCGGTACAACTACAAGTTAGGTATAATAACTGCAGGTTAGGTATAATAACTGCAGGTTCGATATAATACCTGCAGTTTAGGTACAGTAAAATAACTGCAGGTTAGGTACAGAATAACAACTGCAAGTTCCGTATAATTGTAGGTTAGGTACAGTAAAATAACTGCAGGTTAGGTATAATAACTGCAGGTTTGGTATAACTGCAAGTTAGGTATAATAACTGCAGTTTAGGAACAGTAAAATAACTCCAGGTTGGGTATAATAACTGCAGGTTAGGTACAATATAACAACTGCAGGTTTGGTATAATTGTAAGTTAGGAACAGTAAAATAACTCCAGGTTGGGTATAATAACTGCAGGTTAGGTACAGTATAACAACTGCAGGTTAGGTATTATAACTGCAGGTTAGGTACGGTATAATAACTGCAGTTTAGGTACAATAAAATAACTCCAGGTTGGGTATAATAACTGCAGGTTAGGTACAGTATAACAGCTGCAAGTTCGGTATAATTGTAGGTTAGGTACAGTAAAATAACTCCAGGTTGGGTATAATAACTGCAGGTTCGCTATAACTACAGGTTAGGTATAATACCTGCAGTTTAGGTACAGTAAAATAACTGCAGGTTAGGTACTGTATAATAACTACAGGTTAGGCACAGTAAAAAATAACTGCAGGTTAGGTATAATAACTGCAGTTTAGGTACAGTAAAATAACTGCAGGTTAGCCACAATATAATAACTGCAGGTTAGGTACGTATAATAACTGCAGGTTAGGTACAGTATGATAACTGCAGGTTAGTTATAATAACTGCAGTTTAGGCACAGTAAAATAAATGCTGGTTATGTATAGTATAATAAATACAGGGTTAGGTATAATAATTGCAGGTTAGCTTTAGTTTAACTGCAGGTTAGGTACGATATAATAACTGGAAGTTCGGTATAATTGTAGGATAGGTACAGTAAAATAACTGCATATTGGGTATAATTCCTGCAGGTTGGTTACAGTATAATAACTGCAGGTTTGGTATAACTGCAAGTTAGGTATAATAACTGCAGGTTAGGTACAGTAAAATATCTGCAGGTTAGCTATTGTATAATAACTGCAGGTTAGGTACAGTATAATAACTGCAAGTTAAGTATGATAACTGCAGGTTCTGTATAACTGCAGGTTAGGTACAGTATAATAACTGCAGGTGCGGTATAATAACTGCAGTTTAGGTAAAGTAATATAACTGCAGGCTTTAGCATATCTAGCCTTATAACTGTGGTTATGATAAGAAATTAACAAAAAGACAAAAGTTTACTTTTTTTGCTTTCACTGAGGAAGCCAGACAAGTTTAGTAGACAACCCAAATAATGGAGAAAAAAATACATCGAACCATGCTGGATTTTGCATATTTTGCAGCAGGCTACACGTTAATTTGGTCCACGTTTTATCCAAAGTTTGTATTTGTCATTAAAACGACAACCTCCCGGCATGATGGACTGATGCACCACGGTCCTCTTGGGAGCAACACAGAGCCTTGTAGAACAACAACCTAATGTAAGGGCTTGTGTAAAGTCAACAGATCAAGCGTGTTGCTTTAATTTTTAAGGAAACATTTTATTTTTATTTTTTCCATTTTACAATCAGCCTATTGAGTCAGACTGCAGAGAAATATGATGAACAATGACTTCACCCAAAACCCGAGCATTTTTCAAAGCCTGAAAACCCCGCTAAAATCCAAGCATTTTCAACGTTTTTTATCAGGCTTGCCCCTGACAGTTTGGTTGTGTTTTAGTTTTTCCTCTTTGTGTGTGTAGTATTTCTTATCTATAGTTCCTGTCAGCACTCTTATTTTGTTTCTGTTTCCTGTTTTTCTCCCTGAGTGTTATGTGCCCTCAGCTGTGGCTGATTGGCACCTGGCCACACCTGGTGTCAATCAGCCAGTAACTATTTGAGCCTGTTTTGTCCTGCGGTCAGATGCTGGATTATTGTCGTGTCGATGTCAGCACTACCTGTCTTGTCTCTTGTAGCTTTGTCTACTTCTGTTCACTCTGTTCATGCCATAGTTCCGTCGTGTCAGAGTAAGTTTGTGATGACGAACCCCAAGAAAACATAATTTAATTTAACACTAAAACAAAACTGAACAAAAGGGTACAAACAAAAGGCGCGCACGAGGCGGATAACAAACTTGGCTAAGAACAAAAACACTTACTGTGACACTACGGGACTATGGCATGAACAGAGTGAACAGAAGTAGACAAAGCTACAAGCGACAAGACAGGTAGTGGTAACATCGACACGACACGACAATAATCCAGCATCTGACTGGAGGACAAAACAGGCTGAAATAGTGGTTGGCTGATTGACACCAGGTGTGGCCTGGTGCCAATCAGCCACGGCTGAGGGAACACAGCACTCAGGGAGACAAACAGGAAACAGAAACAAATTAACAGTGCTGACAGAAACTAAAGACAGGAAATAAAACACACATACACACACAGAGGAAAAACTAAAACACAACCAAACAGTCAGAGGCAAGCCTGAGATTTTTAAGCACCCGCACGAACCCTGTCTCTTTGAAGGGAGACTCTGCAAGACGTTTCCAGCAGACCCTCACAATGCGTTTGCATCTGCCAGGTCCGACAGGCATCCCCCCCCACTATGGAAGCCAACGCACCACCAGGTGGTGATCGGTAAAAAGCTTCACCCCTCTCTTCACCCAAGTGTGTCCAAAACATTTTCTAAACAAGAAAATCATGATTGACACATTGCAGCCCTGCCAAAGATTCAAAAGCCTCATTTTGCACACACAAGCACCGCAATAAACTGAAGTGGTTATACATATGCATAACTGGATTGAGCTACAACATATCAGAGAATAAAATAAAGAGCACAAGTAGATTAAGTTGTGTTTTTTTTTCAGCTTTTGAGCATTGATCTTTTTCAAAAATCCTAAAGAACGTTGAGGTTAAAGTTAATGTAACATATGGGACGTTAATTATGATGCTGTAAGCACAACACAAACACTGTGTTATAGGATTAAGTAAACATTAGCCCGTAAGAGCGATGGAGGCTTTATTGATCGAGCAGAGCAGCAAGTTTTACACGTAAAAAAAAACAAAAAAGGACATAAATGTTCAAGGCGCCACACTGGAAATGGGATAGTGAGATCATTATGGGCAAGATTGACATCGTCTGCGCTTTTTATTACTTGCATCAGCAGAATGAGGCTTTGTATGTAAAGAGTGTACACATGTGAAACAGTAAAAAGACTGAAAAGGAAACCAATGAAAGGGTGGCGACTGGCTACCATGGCTTTTAGGGTTTAACATGTACAGCAGGGTTTCCCACACATTCATTTATTTGTGGCGGCCCGCTATGAAAGAATTACGCCCGCCACAAAAAAAAAAAAAAAATGTTTTTAAATATATATATATTTATTTTTTTTCCGGATTTTGACTTGCTCGACCGCTCATAAAAGTAATGGGACTCTGTCTGTGAATGGAGCTTGTAGTTACATACTATATAAATATGTAAATATTATATTTAATTTATCATCTATATAGATGATAAATTAAATTGGAAACTGTACATAAATATACTTAAGACAAAGATGGCAAAAAATATTGCTATGTTACATAAAATTAAAAACTCTGTGTATCAAAAGGCTCTTATCATGTTATATAATTCTTTCATACTCCCATATCTTAACTATTGTGTTGAAATCTGGGGAAACAATTGCAAATCAAACATCAACTCTATATTTTTACTTCAAAAGAAAGCGATTAGAATTGTAACTTATGCGAATTATCATGACCATACCAATGCTCTGTTCATTAAATTAAAAACATTAAAACTGCACAATCTTGTTGACCTCAATACTACTATTGTGGCTTTCAAAGCTCATAACCACATGATGCCTGGGTGTTTACAAGTGAGATTTAAACCCAGAGAGAATCACTATGACCTCAGAGGTTCAGCTTTCTTTCAGAAAGCAAAAATAAGAACAAGCTTAAAAAGTAGATGTGTTTCTGTTAGAGGAGTTCAACTGTGGAACAGCTTGGATGATTCCTTAAAATGTTCCAGTTCCATTCACACATTTAAAAAACACTTTAAGACCAATGTCTTGAAAAAATATATCACTCTTGAATTAACATTGTAGTGAATACTATGATTAGTGTTAATTAAAAATTAAACATGGGATATAAATAATAATAGAAGTAAAATTGTTTGTATATAATGTATATATAATTAGTGCAAAGGTCTATATGTACACAGGGATATTTCACATGCCTGTACTGTGTATAAAATTGAACTACGTTCATGTTGTTTATAATGTTGTTTATAATGTGTATTTATAATAAGTTGTGCAAAGGACTTTTTATAACTTTCGGAAATTTATTTTGTACTTGAAATCGTTTATAGGGTTAGGCGCAATAAGTGTTTAACTTCAGCCTAAACCCTTTCGGTCTGTAACATTTTTTATTTTCAATCTATGAATGTACAACTTTTTATTTTCAATCTATAAATGTACAACTGTTTTTTTGCTTTGTTGACCATTGACCGAAGAACAATAAACTTGAAAATATACATTTTTATATAAATATGCACATAAAGTGTTGTAATTATATTCCAACTCTGCGCTCTTCTTGGTCATCGCCACCTCCCCCACCCGATCAACATGGACTACTAACATAAAAGACTGAAACAAACTCAGCTACTGTGTGAATGTGTGGGAAAGCTGAAATGCTGCTGTACTGTCTATGCAAAAAATAATTTTGATACAGAAACTGCAGTGGTGAAGGTGAGAAAGGTGGATTCAAAGACAACCAAATACCTGTAGAACTGCAACTGTCGTTTTGGGCTTCCATAACGAGCGCTGAAGGCGTCAGAGGGGAAAAGAGCAGAAATAAGAGCTTTTGGTTAAAGTAAACATGGAAGGAAGGGGGTTAGTAATGGCGGCAGCACTCGCAGGGACAGGGAGTCTATGTGGGAGCATCACAAAACCATGACTATTCCATTTGCAATACATGTCAATAATAAAAAACTCAGTTCACTAAAATTGCCCAGCTAAACATCCCAAAATGAATGTACAGCTCAGTCCCCAACATTTAGAGTAGATGGTGCCACCTGGAGGTCAAACAGGACAGTGCATATTAATCCTAACATGCACCGACTCCACAGTGCTAATACAAACATGCATGACTTCATATTGATGTATATTACGTGCTTTTGTCCATTTTCTGGTCTTTGATTGTGATTCTAAACAGAAAATCAGCAATGGCCAGGCAAGACTTGGCAATAGTGACTTTGAGTGTGAAGCATAAATAGAAACAGCAAGACATTCAAATATGTTTCCAAAATAAAATAGTATAAAAGGCTTAGTTGGCCACATGCGTGGACAACATCTTTTAGCTCTTATTTCCAAAAATTGTGTACACTACTGAATTGGTGTCTTATGGCCGCTTATGTGGACACTTATACTGCCATCTGGTGGTGTCAGAAGAGTATAACATACAATGGAATTTGGGGGAAAAACGGTGTAAAAATAAGAATTAGCATCTCACTAAACATGAAGTACATGTTTGTGTACTTATGGACCAGGGGTGTCAAACTCAAATACAGAGTGGGCCAAAATTTTAAACTGAACAAAGCCGCGGGCCGAGGTTGAACAAACTAACCTTTTAATAGGGACCCAAACAAGTTTTTCATTGAATATTGAACAAGCAAGGCTTATATAACTTTATAGTGACATGCAAAATTGAGTTTCAAATAATAATAACAATAATAATTAAAAAATATCAATGGCATATCAAATCAAATTTAAAGAAAAAATTCATGCGTCTTTTGTATTTGCAGCCTTCTGAGGTAAATATCAGCATTAACTTTTTCCACAGGCTAATACATTTGAAAATAAAATAACAATGAATAAATCAACCATTCAGGCCTTTTTACTGCTCAGTTAATGTCGGGGCTCAGGTGGTCGGGCGGGGTTTGTTGGTAGCGGGGGGGGGGGGATGTATATTGTAGCGGTCCGGAAGAGTTAGTTCTCCAAGGGGTTCTGGGTATTTGTTCTGTTGTGTTTATGTTGTGTTACGGTGCGGATGTTCTCCCAAAATGTGTTTGTTATTTTTGTTTGGTGTGGGTTCACAGTGTGGCGCATATTTGTAACAGTGATAAAGTTGTTTATATGGCCACCCTCAGTGTGACCTGTGTGCTGTTGATCAAGTATGCCTTGCATTTACATACATGTGTGTAGAGGCCACATATATTACGTGACTGGGCCGCCACGCTGTTTGTGAGGAGGGAAAACAGACTTGACGACAGGTTGTGGAGGACACTAAAGACCTTGCCTTTAAGGCACACCCCCAATATTGTTGTCCGGGTGGAATTCCGGAGAATGGTTGCACCGGGAGATTTTCGGGAGAGGCACAGACATTCGAGAGTCTCCCAGGAAATCGGTGAATGCGGTGTTACAGCGGCACTGCTGTATAACACCGGCGGGCCAGTTCTTATGTTAATTTGATATTGCCTCAAGGGCCAAATGAAATTACACGGCCAAATTTGGCCCGCGGGCCAGAGTTTGACACCCATGTTATGGACTATGTACATCACATCAAAATGTGATGCTTAATTTGTATTCTAATTAGGGTCCAATGAGCCCAAGTAGCAAATAAAAATAAAAAAAAGCATGTAAAAAATACAGAAGCAAACAAATGAAAAACTACTTCACTGCTTTAAAAAAATATTTGGTTCAGATCCAGATAAAGGTGAGGTATTGTAAGTGCTTATGTTGGTTTAAAGGGGAACATTATCACCAGACCTATGTAAGCGTCAATATATACCTTGATGGTGCAGAAAAAAGACCATATATTTGTTTAACCAATTTCCGAACTCTAAATGGGTGAATTTTGGCGAATTAAACGCCTTTCTGTTTATCGCGCTGGAGGCGATGACGTCAGAATGTGACGTCGCCGAAGTAACACACCCGCCATTTTCATTTTCTACACATTACAAACACCGGGTCTCAGCTCTTTTATTTTCCGTTTTTTTGACTATTTTTTGGAACCTTGGAGACATCATGCCTCGTTGGTGTGTTGTCGGAGGGTGTAACAACACTAACAGGGAGGGATTCAAGTTGCACCACTGGCCCGAAGATGCGAAAGTGTCTGCCGTCAGACCCCCATTGAATGGGCCAGAGTGTCTCCACATTTTACCGGCAGACATGGCACAGAGATGTATGGATAACCTGCGGATGCATTTGCAACGATAGTCAACGAAATCACAAAGGTGAGTTTTGTTGATGTTGACTGCCAGCTAATCGATACTAGCATGCTACGCTAATTGATGCTAACATGCTATTTACCGGCGGTGCTAAAGCAGACATGGTACAGAGATGTATGGATAACCTGTAGATGCATTTGCAACTATATTACGTTTCCTTCCACCCACATTTAATGCGAAAAAAACACTTACCAATCGACGGATTTAAGTTGCTCCAGTGTCAAAAGATGCAAAAGTCCTGATCGTTTGGTCCGCACATTTTACCGGCGATGCTAACGCAGCTATTCGGCCATGCTATGGCTATGAATAGCGTCAATAGCCATTCACTCAATAGCTTCACTTTCTTCTTCAATACTTTCATACTCCAACCATCTGTTTCAATACATGCGTAATCTGTTGAATCGCTTAAGTCGCTGAAATCCGAGTTTGAATCCGAGCTAATGTCACTATATCTTGCTGTGGTATTCGCCATTGTTTGTTTACATTGGCAGCACTGTGTGACGTCACAGGGTAATGGATAGTGGTTTCGAAGATAGCGAAAATAAGGCACTTTAAAGCTTTATTTAGGGATATTCCGAGACCGGTAAAATTTTGAAAAAACTTCAAAAAATACAACAAGCCACTGGGAACTGATTTTTATTGTTTTTAACCCTTTTGAAATTGTGATAATGTTCCCCTTTAATATTGCAAAATGTTTAGTCTTTTTTTAATCCTCAATTTTTCAACAAATTAATTATATTTTATGAAAACGCTTGCCAAAAGTGGGCCAAGTAAATACGACTGTTTTTCCAGTACCCTTCAAAAGGCGAAAACCACTGTGAATCAATTTGTAGCCTGCTTGTTTGAGGTCACCAAATGCTGTCTGTAGGAAAAATACGGAAAATCTGCTAAAACCTAACATTAACATTGAACCAGCAGTTATCATAACTGAATGGGGAATAGAAAATGAAGCAGTGTTTCTGCAGACTATTCAATGTCATTAGTTTTCGCAAAAGTTGTTTACTTATTTGTATGCATACATCCATCCATTTTCTACCGCTTCATGTTCATCAAAACGACAACTTCCCAGCATCTGATGGACCGATGCACCACTGTCCTATTGTTGGCGACACATATGGCTCTGGCATAACAACAACCTAATGTAAGAGTGTAGCTTTCATTTTTAGGGGAAACTTATTTAATTTTTTTCCATTTTATAATTAGCCTATTGAGTCAGACTGCCGATAAATACGATGAACACTTCCGCCCGAATGCAGCTGAGATAGGCTCCAGCACCCACCCGCCACCCCAAAAGGGACAATCGGTAGAAAATGGATGGATTTCCAAGCATTTCCAAGCACTTTACCCAAAATTCCAGCATTTTTCAAACCTTGAAAACACAACATTAAAATTCAAGCATCTTCAAGGTTTTTAAGTTACCGTACGAACCCCGTAGGAAAAATCTCAATGTTAATTTTTTGCAATACCTTTCCTTGCAACCCTTAATTTTGCTGAATGAGGACCTTGATGGAAAAGGTTAAGACAGCCCTACTTTAATATTTTCTTTACTGGAAAATACCAAAAATACGAGTATGACCGCTGAGCAAACTGAACCAAATGGTACATTAAGTCTCTTTTTTCTTAAATTTTGGTTTGGACCACTAAGAGACTGAGTTGTAAGGTGTGTCCTCACCTGTAGATCATTCCAGGCGACCCGGTCTGTCGAAGGGAAAGGCGAGCGGGGGAGTCTGTGGTCGATTCAGGATACATGGAGGCAGGAGGAAGGGGAGTGCGGCCAGCCTGCCAGGAGTGGTGTTCTTTCACCACAGTCTATCGCCGGTCTGGGCCTCTGCCGGAGGAAAGGACAGGAATAAAATGGTCAAACTCAGAGTCATCCATCTCCTATTTCATGTACTCAGGCATAAAATCAAATGCAGTTTGGGGTTGTTGTTTTTTTTTTTAGAAGTCACACTTCAACGCACATTTTACAATACATAGAGGAGAACACGGTTGATGTGTCAGATTTATTATATAACACTTGGCCAAAAGGGGAAATTAAAAGAGCTTTTATCTACACTAAACGAGGACATTTGTACTTGAGAAAAAAACAAAACCATGGCAAAATATTCAGAAGCAAACCAATTAAGGGACACTGATAAAACATTCAAATTGTTTATTTATTTTAAACATGCATAACATGTTGGACAATTCAACACATTCAAAAGGAGTAGACAGACGCAGAGCTTATTTGTTCACTTTCTGTGTTTTCCTGTCAAGAAATTCTAATCGGTACAGAAAAGTGTGCAATGATTTCTAGATGTTTAACAGAAAAAAAAATAAAAAAATAAACAACAGTGTTCAAATGAGTAACATATATCTATTTTAGTGTCTTGAAAAAAAAAAAAAAAAAAATATATATATATATATATATATATATATATGTGTGTGTGGGAAAAAAATCACAAGACTACTGCATCTCTACAGAACTGTTTCATGAGGGGTTCCCTCAATCATCAGGAGATGTTGATAGACTGAGGGAACCCCTCATGAAACAGTTCTGTAGAGATGTAGTCTTGTGATTTTTTTCCCACACATATATATATTGCGCTCTACCACGGTATTGAGCACTATTTTCTGAATAATTTAATCAAGACATACATACATACATACATGCATACATATATATATATATATATATATATATATATATATATATATATATATATATATATATTGAATGCAAAACAATTCTGTTCTTATCAGTACTGTTAAGTTCAATTTTGAATGACAACAAAAGGAAGTTTAAGTCTAAGTCTAATTGACATTACATTAAATAATGCATTAAATACTACAGGAAATAATATTTAACCTTTTTTTTAATAACATGAAAAATCAAAGCAATTAATAAATAATAATAAAAACAACAATTAGAAGCAATTACATTCCTAAATATAAACACCCCAATGACACTGCAAACGTGTATTATTGATGATCTGCATCAATTTAATAATGTATCATCAAAGAGTAAAAATTAATTTATTTCAATATGCATCATAACAAAAAAGGGGTAATATTAAAAAATGGGTAGATGTTGATAGTCCAACTCATACACAAGCTATGGAAATTATATCAGTAGAAAAAACTGCATTTAGTTTAGATAATAATGTGTCATACTGTATATTGGAATATGGGATCAAGTATTTAAATTTGTTTTAACTATTAAACTATTTTCTCTTTGTGAAATATATGGGACACAATGTGTTGTCAAAGTTATGAGATGTGATGTTCTAATATTCTAATATATAAACTTTTTATTTTATTTTTTATAAATGGCTGTGATGATAATGTCAATGAAGGATTTCTAATCATTGCTATGTTGGAATTCTTAATTATATTGATACTGTTATTATATTATTCATTTTTGTTTGACTACTTTTTCATTGTTTTGTGTCATGTTTGTGTGTTCTCCCAATTGCTCTGTTGATTGCTATTCTGAATGTTGCTGGGCCGGGTTTGGATTTGGAATTTTATTAACATGGCATTATTGTGTATTATTGTGTTGGATTGAATAATAAACCAACATTAAAAAAAAATGATTTCGAAAAATATATAATTAATAAATAAAAAAGGAGTAAATGAAACATTTACAATTTTTATGAAATTACGTCATGGCATTTTACGTTGCTTCTGATCAATACTTAACCTACTTTTACACTATAAAGCGAGTAAGATAATAGTTTGGTAAAGAAAACATGTTAAATTAATGTTAGTTATATTTTTATAGCCAAAAAAGGAAACAACAAGCAACTTTGATTTGAATTTTTAAACAAATACTTCTAAAGCTAAGCACAAGATCTGCCACTAGAGGGAGCCCTCTGCTCAGGCTGAACAGAGCAGAGCTCTTCTGAACCTCCAAATAAAACCTGAAGCTACATCCAAATATTTCAACTCCTTTAGATTCAAGTACACTCACATATGTTAAATACCATTTACATTGCCTCAGAAAAGCCCAGCTTCTATATGTAAGTTAAAAAAAAAAAGACTATTCTCTCTCGTTTGTCTTATGGCTGCATTGCCAATGCAGATGTGTGCATAAGAGAGATAAATCCACTGCTTTTGGATGACACAATTCTATAAATAATTCAAAGTGTCAGCCCTAGAAGCAGGTCACTGCGTCTGAGAGGAAAACTGTCTGGTTGCTTTAGGTACTAAATTAAATGCTGGAATATTCCTCATCACACACTGAAACAGGGTTAGGGAAATAGTCCCTGCTGATATAAAAAAAAGTTTACAGGAGAGGATAAAAATGGAAAGAGTGGCATCTGTCACCCCGAGAAGCCCGTGCGACCTCATTTCACCGGTGGCTGAGCGAACAAGGTGACATTCCACCTCCATCAATTTCCCCTGGCAGAAGGAAATACACTCCCAAGGACTCGTTTAACGTCCCCTTGCCATTCATTTCAATCATGGCGCAAACGGGACAGCGGCCAGCCCCGCCATCAGGTGGTGATGATGATAATGATAATGATGGTGGTGGTGGTGGCGTGACCCAGATGGATGAAAGGAGTAGTGAGTAAATTTATACAAAGCACAGCAAAGTCTTTCCGAGTCATTTGTCAGCGTCAAGGCATTAGTTTGAGCAGGGGTCGCAAAACAAAATGTTGAAACAGCCTCATTGGACCAAAAATCCAAATAAAATATGTCTGGAGCCGCAATAAATTAAAAGTGTTATAATAAAGACAACACATAATGTGTCTATATTAGTTGTATTCGCCTACTATCAAAATGACTATGTGTCGCAGGCTGATGCAGATGTTCGTTGACAGAAATGTTGAAATGTTATATTTATTCCACCCATTTTTACAACATTGGAAAACATTAGTAAAACTTTACAGAAGGTGAGATAACTCCTGATAATGACTGTCTTAGATTGACCTAAGGTATGGATGTGTGTGTTCAAGTTAAAGGATAATGACTGTCTTAGATTGACCAAAGGTATGGATGTGTGTGTTCAAGTTAAAGGAAATTGCAGGCTGTCTTATTGTAATGGATTTGTAACAATATATGCAAGCTGGGTTACATTTGCAGTGGTCTGGAACAACATGGCACACAAACAACTATGAGAAATGCAGGCAATATTACATACAGATAATGTGTCATGAGAAGTGCAAATATACATTAAATACATAAAGGAAATTAAATGAGCTCAAATATACCAACAAATGAGGCCTAATGATGCAATATGTACATATAGCCTAAGTAGCATGTTAGCATCAATTAGCTTGCAGTCATCCAGTGACCAAATATGCCTGATTAGCACTCCACACAAGTCAATAACATCAACAAAGCTCACCTTTGTGCATCCATGCACAGTATAAAACGTTTGATGGACAAAATGAGAAAGAAGGAGTGGCATAAAATATGTTTCTCTGACATCGTTGAAAAAAGTTATTAACGTTAAAAAGTTAAAGTACCAATGATTGTCACACACACACACACTAGGTGTGGTGATATTATCCTCTGCATTTGTCTCCTCACCCTCACCCCTTGGGAGGTGAGGGTGATGGGTCAGCAGCGGTGGCCTCGCCCGGGAATAATTTTTGGTGATATAACCCTTAATTCCAACCCTTGATGCTTATACATGTAAACAAACTACGGTGAGTTCAAGGACAACCAAAATTAGTCAGACAAAACGGCGCTCGACAATTACTCTCAGAGAATCATGTTTATCAGAGTCTAAGCCTGGGCCACTGGAGAGAGGGTCCAGACTGATGCTAGGGGAAAAAAATCTCATAGCCATACCACACATAAACAAGTGTGTAATAAGAAAACAAAGAACACAGGGAAAAAACAAAACAAAACATATACACTGTGTTGGCCTTTGTGGTGTTCCACGCCATCGTCTGCTGGGGTGGGGGGAGCATGGCTAGAGACAGGAGCAGACCCAACAAAGCAACCAAGAGAGCCGACTCCACCCTCGGCCGTACAACAACTCTGGGCCAGTATCCAGTCCGCATGGATGAGCGAGTATGCGTCCAAGGAGACTGAGGTGTCCGATACCTGCTCATTCGGCCAAGACACTAGGAAGCGTGTCCGTCCCGATATATATATAGATACATAGTAATATAAACAGTGGGATTTCTAACAATTAGGGAGATTTGTGTCATGTTTTTTCTCCAACAGAAACCCTATGAAAACAAAAATATACATTTTTCCCCCCCATCTTTTTCTATTTATATACATTTTTTTAAAAGCCCCAGAGAGCCACTCGGGCGGCGCTAAGAGCCACATGCGACTCTAGAGCCGCAGGCTGCAGACCCACGAGTAAAAGTGGAGGTTTGGTAGAAATCAACGCACACTTCTGGGCAAAAAGGACTTTGAACTAGGGTTGGGCGATATGGCTGAAAACTAGCGTATCCATCCCAATCATTTGTCACTCTTGGGGGGACAGGGGGCTGGAGCCTAGCCCTGTTGCACTCAGGCAGAAGACAGGGGCGGTCACTCCAACGAGTATGATGATCCCCCTGGTAGGGGTGTATCCCTTTATGGACGATGCCTGTGCGTGACTTTGTTTAACGTGGGGAGACAGTCACCACACGGTCCTTGACAGAATCAGGTCAGGGTCCAGTGGCATGGAGTCCAAGACGACTGGGGACCCTTTTCTGCTGCAGCTTTCTTCCGCCATCGCAGCCGTTGTGGTAGTTCTTAATTCCACCGTCCTCCGCCGTTTAGGTCTTCACTGTATCCCTGGCTATGGGGCAGTCAGGTACTAGGCTTTTGCCAAGGGCCACTTGGGGTAACAGTAGTAAAGGGGTTAACGTCCTAGTGCCCCAAGACCCCATAGAGGAGCCTCCACTGCCGTCATGCCCAGGACACAAGACAGGGTGGACAAGTGGCTACCTCATCGCAGGGCCAACACAGATAGCAAGACAAGCGTTTGTGGACTAAAAAACACTTTTAATTTCCCCTAAAAATTTGTGGGTGTGGCTTAAACACAGGTGTGTTCTATAGTCTGTGAAGTATGGTAGTATTTAGTGGCTAAGTATGCCATGAGTAATAGTGGTGTTGAAAGGAAAAGCAAACATTGTGCAACTAACTGTAGGCTGTAACACAGACAAAGCACTGCTTTGCTTTTGAATTGAGTCTTGTTTTCACTCATTTAGAAGATCCGGTCTGAAGCGCCCCTCATCTACCCCGTATCGCAGACTGTAGCACTTTGGCCAGCATTGCAGCAGAGATGCAAAACTGGAGTGAGTTGCAGGATGCTGCTGGTGTGACTGCAGCACTGCGGTACTAAACAGACTCATCACCGGCACAATTTAGAGCGTTTATGCACTGCACTAATGGACCAGTGTGCACTTGCTTATATTGAAGTCAACAGACAGACACAGAACAAAGGTTTAAGTAGAAATTAGTAGGGGTGTAACCATTCGATATTTGTGGTTGCCGATACGATTCAAGGACGACATACTTTTTTTTTTTTTTTTTTTTTTTACAAAGATACGATACAAAACAATACAACGGAAAAATACAATGATTTGCAAATCCTTGAATGGACAGCAAAAACAAGATATTTAATGTTTGACCTGAGAAACAGAATTTTTTTTTGCAAATAATCATTATATTAGAATTTAATGGCATCAACTTTAGATATGTATTTGCATTTGATTCACAAAACCCAAAACCAGTGAAGTTGGCACGTTGTGTAAATAGTAAATAAAAAACAGAATACAATGATTTGCAAATCCTTTCCAACTTATATTCAATTGAATACACTGCAAAGACAAGATACACACATATATCAAAAATAGTGGGGTCATGGTCTGTGGTTTTAGCGACCAATATCTAACCTTCTGCACCCGGAAATTACGTAAACCCAAAGCCAACAGACACATACAGTAACAGCACAATGCAGATCCCTACAGACATACTTGAGTGAAAATTTAAACTTAAAACTAGGTGAGTGGGACTGGTCCACTGGGTTGATCCGAACAAGGCCTGAAGGATCGACAGGGTTTGTTTTTTTAAGTGTAAATGCAGGGCGTTGAAAATGATTTACTGCAGGATTACTGTTACAGCTTACACATCATCAGTAGAGTAAAACTAAGCTGTCTCAGGTCGGTCAAAACTGGGGGTCGGCAACCCGTGACTCTCGAGCCGCATGCGGCTCTTTAGCACTGCCCAAGTGGCTCCTTGGAGCTTTTTCCATCCATCCATCCATCCATCCATCTTCTTCCGCTTATCCGAGGTCGGGTCGCGGGGGCAACAGCCTAAGCAGGGAAACCCAGACTTCCCTCTCCCCAGCCACTTCGTCTAGCTCTTCCCGGGGGATCCCGAGGCGTTCCCAGGCCAGCCGGGAGACATAGTCTTCCCAACGTGTCCTTGGTCTTCCCCGTGGCCTCCTACCAGTTGGACGTGCCCTAAACACCTCCCTAGGGAGGCGTTCGGGTGGCATCCTGACCAGATGCCCGAACCACCTCATCTGGCTCCTCTCGATGTGAAGGAGCAGCGGCTTTACTTTGAGTTCCTCCCGGATGACAAAGCTTCTCACCCTATCTCTAAGGGAGAGCCCCGCCACCCGGCGGAGGAAACTCATTTCGGCCGCTTGTACCCGTGATCTTATCCTTTCGGTCATGACCCAAAGCTCATGACCATAGGTGAGGATGGGAACGTAGATCGACCGGTAAATTGAGAGCTTTGCCTTCCGGCTAAGCTCCTTCTTCACCACAACGGGCGAGCTTTTTCAAAACAGGAAAAAAGATGGGGGGAAAATATATTTGTTGTTTTAATAATGTTTCTGTAGGACAAACATAACACAAACCCTCCTAATTTTTAGAAAGCCCACTGTTTAACATGTTAAGTCTTTATGCTTCACTGATGACAGTATTTGAAGAGCGCTGTTTTGTCCTACTAATTTTGGCTGTCCTTGAACCCACTGTAGTTTGTTTACATGTGCAACTTTCTCTGCCGCAGAAAGACATGTTTTGTGCTAAAGTTCCAATGATTGTCACACACACACACACACACACACACACACACAAAAGGTCTGGTGAAATTTGTCATTTGCAATTGACCCATCCCCTTGTTCGCCCCCTGCGAGGTGAGGGGAGTAGTGAGCAGCAGCGGTGGCAGCACCCGGGAATAATGTTGGTAATTCAACCCCCAATTCCAACCCTTGATGCTGAGTGCCAAGCAGGGAGGTCATGGGTCCCATTTTTAATAGTCTTTGGTATGACTCGGCCGGGGTTTGAACTCCCAACCTACCGATCTCAGGGCGGACACTCTAACCACAATGCCACTGAGCAGGTTTTATGCCAGTCCTTTGTCTCATTTTGTCCACCAAACCCTTTATGCTGTGCGTGAATGCACAAAGGTTAGCTTTGTTGATGCTATTGACTTCTGCGGAGTGCTAATAATCGACGCTAACATGCTATTTAGGCTAGCTGTGTGTACATATCACATATGCCTCATTTGTAGGTATATATGAGCTCATTTCATTTTCTTTATGTCCTCTGTGTATTTAATTTATATTTGTTGGCTGCATTTCTGATTGTGTGCCATGTTGTTCCGGACTAAAGCAAATGTTACCCAGCTTGCAAAGACTGTAATGAATCCATTATAATTTATTGCTAATGCCTTTACCTTAGGCACATGTATTTTTACCTTTGACAGTTTTATGCCAGTCATTTCCAGGAGTTATCTCACCCTCTAAGACAGTGGTTCTCAACCTTTTTTCAGTGAAGTTCCCCCTGTGAACATTTTTTTTAATTCAAGATACCTCTAATCAGAGCAAAGCATTTTTGGTTGAAAAAAAGAGATAAAGAAGTAAAATACAGCACTATGTCATCAGTTTATGATTTATTCAATTGTATTACAGTGCAAAATATCGCTCATTTGTAGTGGTCTTACTATTTAACTACTATTTAAAAAAAATATATAAAAGTCACTAAAAACTTGTTGAAAAATAAACAAGTGATTCAATTATAAAGAAATATTTCTACACAGAGAAGTAATCATCAACTTAAAGTGCCCTCTTTGGGGATTGTAATAGAGATCCATCTGGATTCATCAACTTAACTCTAAAAATTTCTTCACAAAAAAAGAAATCTTTAACATCAATATTTATGGAACATGTCCACAAAAATCTAGCTGTCAACACTGAATATTGCATTGTTATATTTATTTTCAGTTTATGAACTTACATTCATATTTTGTTGAAGTATTATTCAATAAATATATTTATAAAAGGATTTTTGAATTGTTGCTATTTTAAAAAAATCCCACGTACCCCTTCGGCATACCTTCAAGTACCCCCAGGGGTACGCGTACCCCCATTTGAGAACCACTGCTCTAAGACACTATGTGTCTCCTTCATTAGGATTTTAACTTTTTGCGGCACCAGACAGATTTGTTTTTTTGTATTGTTGGTCTAATATGGCTCTGTCAACATGTTGGGTTGCCGGCCCCTGGTCTAAACCCAGATCATGTTCCGTATTAGTGGGTGAACAATCAATCCAACACTTGATGAATATGCAAATGTGCATGCAAAATGTGCATCGTAAAGATAGAAAATGGAGAAAAACATGCTCCTTCATTACAGTCGACACAACTGAGCTCCTCTCATACAAATCTCTCTCGCTCTTCAAAACAAAATGCAAAACTGAGTCACAAAAGGCTGCTCTTCACACGCCTTCCCAGCCCTAAATCCACCTACACCCAGCCTGAGCGAGCACCCTCTTGAGACGGGGCTTACGCGAGCGAGGCAGGCAGGCAGGCGGTGCTGGCCGGGAAAGCACCATACGGAGTCGTGTAGTATGTTGGCAGCTGCCGAAAACACACACTGACCCAAGCAGATGGCTGCAGAGGAAGGAGAAACAGACGAGAATGGCCAGGGATATCCTCCTTGTGAGCGCAGTCGGGCATCGAGAGAGAGAGCCAGAAGCTTACCTAGCTTCTTTTAGCGTCAGCATTCTTCACATCCTCCATGCCAGTGCCTCTGTAATGCTCAGCGTGTTGTTTTGTCAACCGTGCCCATGACTAAGTTGTAAAACTATTGGCTTCAGAATTAGTGCTGGAAAAATAATATTTGTACAACAAAGTACTAAGACTAATCCAGGGCTCGAATTTCACCACGGCAACTGCGGCAAAAGCCTGTCATTTCACGTTACGCCCTAAAAAATTGACCAACATCCGTGGCAGGAACATACAGTGACCGCCCATAACTTGCTAAAGGGGAACATTATCACAATTTCAAAAGGGTTAAAAACAATAAAAATCAGTTCCAAGTGGCTTGTTGTATTTTTTGAAGTTTTTTTCAAAATTTTACCGGTCCCCGAATATCCCCCCCAAAAAAGCTTTAAAGTGCTTGATTTTCACTATTTGCGATGCAACTATCCATTTCCCTGTGATGTCACACAGTGCTGCCAATGTAAACAAACAACGGCGAATACCACAGCAAGATATAGCGACATTAGCTCGGATTCAGACTCGGATTTCAGCGATTTAAGCGATTTAACAGATTACGCATGTATTGAAACGGATGGTTGGAGTATGAAAGTATTGAAGAAGAAACTGAAGCTATTGAGCGAATAGCTATTGACGCTATTCATAGCCATAGCATGGCCGAATAGCTGCGTTAGCATCGCCGCTAAAATGTGCGGACCAAACGATCAGGACTTTCTCATCTCGTGACACTGGAGCAACTTAAATCCTTTGATTGGTAAGTGTTTTTTTCGCATTAAATGTGGGTGGAAGGAAACGTAATATAGTTGCAAATGCATCTGCAGGTTATCCATACATCTCTGTGCCATGTCTGCTTTAGCACGGCCAGTAAATAGCATGTTAGCTTTGATTAGCAGAGCATGTTAGCATCGATTAGCTGGCAGTCAACATCAACAAAACTCACCTTTGTGAATTCGTTGACTTTATAGTTGCAAATGCATCTGCAGGTTATCCATACATCTCTGTGCCATGTCTGCTTTAGCACGGCCAGTAAATAGCATGTTAGCTTCGATTAGCAGAGCATGTTAGCATCGATTAGCTGGCAGTCAACATCAACAAAACTCACCTTTGTGAATTCGTTGACTTTATAGTTGCAAATGCATCTGCAGGTTATCCATACATCTCTGTGCCATGTCTGCTTAAGCACCGCCGGTAAATAACATGCTATGCTAAGCGTCGCTTAGCATAGCATGTTAGCATCAATTAGCTGGCAGTCACGCCGCAACCAAATATGTCTGATTAGCACATAAGTCAACATCAACAAAACTCACCTTTGTGATTTCGTTGAATTTATCGTTACAAATGCATCTGCAGGTTATCCATACATCTCTGTGCCATGTCTGTCATCGCCGGTCAAATGTGGAGCCACTTTGGTACATTCCATGGGGGTCTGGCGGCAAACACTTTCGCATCTTCGGGCCAGTGGTGCAACTTGAATCCCTCCCTGTTAGTGTTGTTACACCCTCCGACAACACACCGACGAGGCATGATGTCTCCAAAGTTCCAAAAAATAGTCGAAAAAACGGAAAATAACAGAGCTGAGACCCGGTGTTTGTAATGTGTTGAAAATGAAAATGGCGGCTGTATTACCTCGGAGATGTCACATTCTGACGTCATCGCAAAAAGAGCGATAAACAGAAAGGCGTTTAATTCGCCAAAATTCACCCATTTAGAGTTCGGAAATCGGTTAAAAAAATATATGGTCTTTTTTCTGCAACATCAAGGTATATATTGACGCTTACATAGGTCTGGTGATAATGTTCCCCTTTAATGGACTGGGGATGTAACAATAAACGGTATAATGATCATTTGCGATAAAATTCCAGACGGTCAGTAATACGTCAATTTTATTAATTACCAAAATGCGGTCATTTATTAATGCATTTTAGGCAACACGAAGTCAGGCGCATGCGCACTATCGTCGTTTGGTTTAATAATCATGGTGGACCAACGACACAGACTTTGCTCGGGAGATTTCCCCTCGGAGTAAACAGAGCCAAGCGCTTGGTTTAACGTATTGTTCCCGTACAGTTAAGAGTGCACTTCTGTGCTTAGATGGAGACAGGTGTGGACAATATTGGAGACGGACGCACTTGTCCCCACACTAAAAGTATTCAGCGAAGGGGAAAACTATTTGTTGTTACTTTTATTTTGTCAATCCAGCGTCCATCAGCTGCCGTGACAGAGTTAATGAGGTGAGGAAACATGCAGCAGTCAAGAACGTTGTCACAACTTGTTTATAAAGTATTTAGTTCGCCAGCGCCCCCCGCGACCCCGAAAGGGAATAAGCGGTAGAAAATGGATGGATGGATAGTTTGTTTACTGGGATGTTCACTCATCCTTCATTTAACTGCCAACTGTATCAGTGTTCAAATAACATCAATACTAGCTAAAATCTTTTGTCATCTCATCGAATTGAACGCTGTGAAGATTGTGTATTCGATGTGAGAGGTGTCACTTCTCTTTATTTTGGTTGGCCACACTGTTGCACTGAACCGAGAGAAGAACAAAGCTTGTTTATTGGACTTCATCTTCATTAGCCAAACTGCTTAGTGTTTTGATATCATAAAGTAAACAATATTTTTTTTACATTACTTGTGTTTTTTTCATGTCACAAAGGTATTACTTCAACAATCTTTCATGTGACACAGCATTTTGTTTATTTTTGATTGTGTATATCCATCCATCCATCCATTTCCTACCGCTTATTCCCTTTTGGGGTCGCGGGGGGCGCTGGCGCCTATCTCAACTACAATCTGGCGAAAGGTGTATAGTTAATTCCTATACAACATTCCTGCTTAAACTCTTAATGGATTTGTGCCGATACATCATCTACATGCACATATAAATGTAAATAACATTAAAAAAAATAATAATAAAAAACTCCCTCTAACAAAATGTAAAGATAGAGATAAAAACATCATGAAATGACAAAAAGCTGACAAGTTTATATTAATGAATAAAAAACAGTTTGTATATATATATATATATATATATATATATATATATACATACACACACATATACACACACACACACACACACATTGTGTTTGTTTTGGTGCCCTTCTAACTTACCTTGGTACTGTCACGCCAAATTTCTTTTCCCTAAACCCCCCCCCCCCCTCCCATTTACTTCCGGGGTCATGATTAATACAGACGTTTTGTTAACGCTATATTAGAAAAAAATGTAAAAAACAATTTACAAACACAAGCTATGGGATGACATAAGAGGAAACGTGACCCCCGAAGTAAATGCGTCATCCCACTAAAGACGCTGAGATCATTATCCATGCGTTTGTTACGTCTCGTCTCGATTACTGTAACGTATTATTTTCGGGTCTCCCCATGTCTAGCATTAAAAGATTACAGTTGGTACAAAATGCGGCTGCTAGACTTTTGACAAGAACAAGAAAGTTTGATCATATTACGCCTGTACTGGCTCACCTGCACTGGCTTCCTGTGCACTTAAGATGTGACTTTAAGGTTTTACTACTTACGTATAAAATACTACACGGTCTAGCTCCATCCTATCTTGCCGATTGTATTGTACCATATGTCCCGGCAAGAAATCTGCGTTCAAAAGACTCCGGCTTATTAGTGATTCCGAGAGCCCAAAAAAAGTCTGCAGGCTATAGAGCGTTTTCCGTTCAGGCTCCAGTACTCTGGAATGCCCTCCCGGTAACAGTTCGAGATGCTACCTCAGTAGAAGCATTTAAGTGTCACCTTAAAACTCATCTGTATACTCTAGCCTTTAAATAGACCTCCTTTTTAGACCAGTTGATCTGCCGCTTCTTTTCTTTCTCCTATGTCCCCCCCTCCCTTGTGGAGGGGGTCCGGTCCGATGACCATGGATGAAGTACTGGCTGTCCAGAGTCGAGACCCAGGATGGACCGCTCGCCTGTATCGATTGGGGACATCTCTACACTGCTGATCCGCCTCCGCTTGAGATGGTCTCCTGTGGACGGGACTCTCGCTGCTGTCTTGGATCCGCTTTGGACTGAACTCTCGCGGCTGTGTTGGAGCCACTATGGATTGAACTTTCGCAGCATCATGTTAGACCTGCTCGGCATCCATTGCTTTCGGTCCCCTAGAGGGGGGGGTTGCCCACATCTGATGTCCTCTCCAAGGTTTCTCATAGTCAGCATTGTCACTGGCGTCCCACTGGATGTGAATTCTCCCTGCCCACTGGGTGTGAGTTTTCCTTGCCCTTTTGTGGGTTCTTCCGAGGATGTTGTAGTCGTAATGATTTGTGCAGTCCTTTGAGACATTTGTGATTTGGGGCTATATAAATAAACATTGATTGATCCCATAGCTTGTGTTTGTAAATTGTTTTTTATTTTTTTTTTATATTATGGCGTTAACAAAACGTCTGTATTTTTATAATATAGCGTTATGTTTTTATAATATAGCGTTAACAAATTGTATGTATTAATCATGACCCCGGAAGTAAATGGGGGGGAAGGTTTTTGTAGGGGGGAAGACATTTGGCGTGACAGCAGCCTAAAATATGAGCCCTCCTTTAAAGTAACGCTTGTCTTTACCTAAAAAAAATTAAATTCGAGGCCTGCTAATCCTGCACTCCTACTTAGCAGGATTAAAAAAAAAAAAGTTTGATGAGGATTAAAGATCTAAATTAGCACACAATAGGAGAGCAAAACTTCCAATAGCTGGGGAGTCACATTAGTCTGCTTTAGACTACAAACTTGTTAAATCAACTGCACCTCTGCTGGTTTCAGTCAGTACTGCACTCACATTTTTCTTCAACAGCATCATAAGTAAGACAATTATTCAACAATCATTTCCTAAAAGGGTCCTTCTAATGCAGGTGTGTCAAACTCAAATACTGAGTGGGCCAAAATTTTAAACTGAACAAAGCCGCGGGCCAAGGTTGAACAATTTAACCTTTTAATAGGGACCCAAACAAGTTTTGCATTGAATATTGAACAAGCGAGACTAATATAACTTTATAGTGACATGCAAAATCCAGTTTCAAATACTAATAATTTAAAAATAGCAATGGCATGTCAAATCAAATTTAAATAGAAATTGAATGCCTCTTTTCTATTTGCAGCCTTCTCAGGAAAATATCAAAATAAACTTTTCCCACAGGCTAATAATACATTTTTATATTGTAGCGTCCAGAAAGAGGTAGTACTGCAAGGGGTTCTGTGTAATTGTTCTGTTGTGCTTATGTTGTGTTACAGTGTGGATGTTCTCCCGAAATTTGCTTGTCATTCTCGTTTAGTGTTGGTTAACAGTGTGGCGCATATTTGTAACAGTCTTAAAGTTGTTTATACGGCCACCCTCTGTGTGACCTATATGGCTGTTGACCAAGCTATCATTGCATTAGCGTGTGTACAAGCCACATATATCATGTGACTAGGCCGGCACGCTGTTTCTACGTAGGAAAAGCGGACGTGACGAAAGGTTTTAGAGGACGCTTGAGGCAGTGCCTTTAAGGCGCGCCCCCAATATTGTTGTCCAGGTGGGAATCGGGAGAAATTTGGGAGAATGGTTGCCCCCTATAATTTTCGTGAGGGGCACTGAAATTTGGTGGTCTCCTTGGAAAATTGGGGGGGGTGAATGCGGTGTTACAGCGACACCGCCGCTGTATAATACCGGCGGGCCAGCTCTAATGTTAATTTGATATTGCCTCAAGGGCCAAATGAAAATACACGGCGGGCCAGAGTTTGACACCCATGTTCTAATGCGAACAACATTGGCACTTATTTCACTGTCCTGGAGCTATACATGATGTCTACCGGTAAAATTGCCCTTAATTTAGCAGACTTGGGATCCAGAGAGTTTCAGCACATTATGGAGCACCTACTTTTAGCTCCAAAATGTGGGCGGGCCTTCACCAACCAGCTGACGTCAACCACAAAAGACTGGAGGGAATTTCATTATGCGTAGTAGGTACTGTAGTGTTCATTTTGGGAGCATCTTCATCCTGGATTAGGGTTGCGTGATATACAGTACCATATTAATGATGACAGAGCTTGCAATACAATTGTAATAATAAAAATGATGATCTAGCATGACAATGACACATTCTAGCTGTGTCCGAAAATTTGACATCAACAATCGAACGACCGCGTCCTCAAAAAGATGTAACGTCCTCGCTAGCGGCTAATGTCCCTCCACAGCAGGGGTCACCAACGCGTTGTCCGCGGGCACCAGGTAGCTTGTAAGGACCAGACGAGTCGCCCGCAGGCCTGTTCCAAAAATAGCTCAAATAGCAGCACTTACCAGTGAGCTGCCTCTATGTTTTAAATTGCTCGACATTTTTAATTCTAAGAGAGACAAAAACTCAAATAGAATTTGAAAATCCAAGAAAATATTTTAAAGACTTGGTCTTCACTTGTTTAAATGAATTCATTTATTTTTTTACTTTGCTTCTTATGACTTTCAGAAAGACAATTTTACAGAAAAAATACAATCTTAAAAATTATTTTAGGATTTTTAAACACATAAACCTTTTTACCTTTTAAATTCCTTCCTCTTCTTTCCTGACAATTTACATTAATGTTCAAGTGATTTTTTTTGTTTTTTATTGTAAAAAATAATAAATAAATAAATGATAAATGGGTTGTACTTGTATAGCGCTTTTCTAGCTTCAAGGTACTCAAAGCGCTTTGACACTGCTTCCACATTTACACATTCACATACTGATGGAGGGAGCTGCCATGCAAGGCGCCAACCAGCACCCATCAGGAGCAAGGGTGAAGTGTCTTGCTCAGGACACAACGGACGTGACGAGGTTGGTACATACATACATTTTACATACATACGGCGTGGCGCAGTGGAAGAGTGGCCGTGCGCAACCCGAGGGTCCCTGGTTCAAATCCCACCTAGTACCCACTTCGTCACGTCCGTTGTGTCCTGAGCAAGACACTTCACCCTTGCTCCTGATGGGTGCTGGTTGGCGCCTTGCATGGCAGCTCCCTCCATCAGTGTGTGAATGTGTGTGTGAATGGGTAAATGTGGAAGTAGTGTGAAAGCGCTTTGAGTACCTTGAAGGTAGAAAAGCGCTATACAAGTACAACCCATTTATCATTTATTTAATTCTTTATTTTTATTTTAATTTAATTCTTTATTTTAGCTTCTGTTTTTTCGACGAAGAATATTTGTGAAATATTTCTTGAAACTTATGATTAAAATTCAAAAGAATTATTCTGGCAAATCTAGAAAATCTGTAGAATCAAATTTAAATCTTTTTTCAAAGACTTTTGAATTTATTTTAATATTTTTGTTCTGGAAAATCTAGAAGAAATTGTTTGTCTTTGTTAGAAATATAGCTTGGTCCAATTTGTTATATATTCTACCAAAGTGCAGACTGGATTTTAACCTCTGCGATGATGTGGCGAATTGTCCAGGGTGTACCCCACCTTCCGCCCGATTGTGGCTGAGATAGGCACCAGCGCCCCCCGCGACCCCAAAGGGAATAAGCGGTAGAAAATGGATGGATGGATTTTAACCTATTTAAAACATGTCATCAAAATTCCAAAATTAATCTTAATCAAGAAAAATTACTAATGATGTTCCATAAATTCTTCTTTTAATTTTTTCAAAAAGATTCAAATTAATTAGTTTTTCTCCTCATTTTCTTCGGTTGAATTTTGAATTTTAAAGAGTCGAACTTGAAGATAAACTATGTTTCAAAATTCAATTATTATTTTTTTCACGTTTTCTCCACTTTTAAACCGTTCAATTAGGTTTTTTTTGCATCATTTATTCTCTACAAAAAACCTTCCGTAAAAGGAAAATAATGTACGACGGAATGACGGACAGAAATACCCATTTTTTATATATATATATTTATTTATTAAAGGTAAATTGAGCACATTTCTGGCAATTTATTTAAGTGTGTATCAAAGCGGTAGCCCTTCGCATTAATTAGTACCCAAGAAGTAGCTCTTGGTTTCAAAAAGGTTGGTGACCTGTGCTCCACAGCAACTGCATAATCACTTTTAAGTCAGTAATCCTCGCCACAATGAAGCAAACCAACTATGTTTTTAAAGGCCTACTGAAACCCACTACTACCGACCATGCAGTCTGATAGTTTATACATCAATGATGAAATATTAACATTGCAACACATGCCAATACGGCC
The DNA here is from genome assembly GCF_033978795.1 of Nerophis ophidion. Taxonomy (NCBI): domain Eukaryota; kingdom Metazoa; phylum Chordata; class Actinopteri; order Syngnathiformes; family Syngnathidae; genus Nerophis; species Nerophis ophidion. Next base: position 64,031,832 of record NC_084612.1, read on the forward strand.
TTTTTAGTTTACTAAATTGCAATTTTAAATTTCGCACGAAGTATCCTGTTGAAAACGTCGGAATGATGACGCGTCTCGGATTGTAGCGGACATTTTGTTCCAGCCCGATCCCAGCTATAAGTAGTCTGCTTTAATCGCATAATTACACAGTATTCTGGACATCTGTGTTGCTGAATCTTTAGCAACTTGTTCAATTAATAATGGAGACGTCAAAGAAGAAAGATGAAGTGGGAAGCGGTGTATTGCAGCTGCGCCTTTAGCAACACAAACACAGCCGGTGTTTCCTTGTTTACATTCCCGAAGGTGAAGCTTTACTATGGAACAGAGCGGTCAAGCGAACATGATTCCCGACCACATGTCAACCGGCAAGTTTCGTTACCGTAGACATGAGCGGAGCTTGCGTCGTTCTTCCTGCAGCTGTCAAAGAGGCAGCTGCGACTCTCTTACCTCCTCCGCACACACCCCTTCGACTTTTAGATAGGACAGTATAATCTCACTACAACACTAGTAACACAATAAGCAGATAAGGGATTTTCCAGAATTATCCTAGTAAATATGTCTAATAACATCTGAATCGCTCCCACTGCCCTGTCTTTTTTTTTTTTTCTAGTCCTTCACTCTCACTATCCTCATCCACAAATCTATCATTCTCGCTCAAATTAATGGGGATATCGTCACTTTCTCGGTCCGAATCGCTCTCGCTGCTGGTGGCCATGATTGTAAACAATGTTCAGATGTGAGGAGCCCTACAACCCGTGACGTCACGCGCACATCGTCTGCTACTTCCGGTACAGGCAAGGCTTTTTTATTAGCGACCAAAAGTTGCGAACATTATCGTGGATGTTCTCTACTAAATCCTTTCAGCAAAAATATGGCAATATCGCGAAAAGTATGACACATAGAATGGACCTGCTATTCCCGTTTCCATCCCATCCATTTTCTACCGCTTATTCCCTTCTGGGGTCGCGGGGGGCGCTGGCGCCTATCTCAGCTATAATCGGGCAGAAGGCGGGGTACCCCCTGGACAAGTCGCCACCTCATTGCAGGGCCAACACAGATAGACAGACAACATTCACACTCACATTCACACACTAGGGCCAATTTAGTGTTGCCAATCAAACTATCCCCAGGTGCATGTCTTTGGAAGTGGGAGGAAGCCGGAGTACCCGTTTAAATAAGAAAATCTAATTTCAGTAGGCCTTTAACAAACATTATTATCACTGGAGGACGATGTATAACTAAACATGCAACACGACACATCGTAAGAGGATAGAATAAACCATGTTACCCGCCAAGCTCTTGGATGTAAACAAGGTGGGCAAATTGATACAAATAGACAGTAATGATACCAAATAGTATAGGATCAGATCAATATTTTTACGATCGAAAAATATTGTCCTTTTTGTTTTGTTTTGTTTATACATTAAGAAGAAAATCCCTGAATACGGGAGGTCTTTAAAGGGGTCACATTATGTTTTTCTTCATTTAAAACACTTCCTTCTGGTTTATATGACATGTAATGGTGGTTCTTTGGCCAGAAAAAGCAGTCCCTTTCTGGGTTTGGTTGAGTTTTTTCTTGCCCTGATGTGGCATCTGAGCACAGGATATCGTGGCTTGTGCAGCCCTTTGAGACATTTGTGATTAAGGGCTATATAAGTAAAGTTTCAGTGATTGTTTGATAGGGGAGGTGGTGGTCTTCTTGTTACATTGCTTTGATTTGTCAAATCTAACTTTGAGCTAGCTGCAAAGAGCCCCTAAATTAAGTGTTTGACTGCCCAGTCAAAATACTTCAGCTCTGTATTTCTTAATTGTTTTATCATTATTAAATGATTACAGCTAACAGTCAACAAAAACCTCAATTCAGTATCGCAATTATTTTTAAAAGAGTCAAAACGTTCATTAGTCTTCTTCTCGTCTTCTGTCAGTTACCGTACTGCTAAACATTATGACCAACTAACTAGTCGGTTTGTCCGCAGCTCATTCTACGCAACTGAGGGCCTAAACAACTCAGTCTCTGTGTATGACTGCAAAAATAATCCATCCTGTGGCCGAGTGGAAAACACTAATAAATTTGAGAAATAAATTGTGGCCAAGTGCAACGGTAGCCCCCAATTTGCTCTCCCCTCTCTGCTTATAGCTATCTTTACCAAGAGTCTTCATCCATCCATCCATCCATCATCTTCCGCTTATCCGAGGTCAGGTCGCGGGGGCAACAGCCTAAGCAGGGAAACCCAGACTTCCCTCTCCCCAGCCACTTCGTCTAGCTCTTCCCGGGGGATCCCGAGGCATTCCCAGGCCAACCGGGAGACATAGTCTTCCCAACGTGTCCTTGGTCTTCCCCGTGGCCTCCTACCGGTTGGACATGCCCTAAACACCTCCCTAGGGAGGCGTTCGGATGGCATCCTGACAAGATGCCCGAACCACCTCATCTGGCTCCTCTCGATGTGAAGGAGCAGCGGCTTTACTTTGAGTTCCTCCCAGATGGCAGAGCTTCTCACCCTATCTCTAAGGGAGAGGCCCGCCACACGGCGGAGGAAACTCATTTCGGCCGCTTGTACCCGTGATCTTATCCTTTCGGTCATGACCCAAAGCTCATGACCATAGGTGAGGATGGGAACGTAGATCGACCGGTAAATTGAGAGCTTTGCCTTCCGGCTCAGCTCCTTCTTCACCACAACGGATCGGTACAACGTCCGCATTACTGAAGATGCCGCACCGATCCGCCTGTCGATCTCACGATCCACTCTTCCCTCACTCGTGAACAAGACTCCTAGGTACTTGAACTCCTCCACTTGGGGCAGGGTCTCCTCCCCAACCCGGAGATGGCATTCCACCCTTTTCCGGGAGAGAACCATGGACTCGGACTTGGAGGTGCTGATTCTCATTCCGGTCGCTTCACACTCGGCTGCGAACCGATCCAGCGACAGCTGAAGATCCCGGTCAGATGAAGCCATCAGGACCACATCATCTGCAAAAAGCAGAGACCTAATCCTGCGGTTACCAAACCGGAACCCCTCAACGCCTTGACTGCGCCTAGAAATTCTGTCGATAAAAGTTATGAACAGAATCGGTGAGAAAGGACAGCCTTGGCGGAGTCCAACCCTCACTGGAAATGTGTTCGACTTACTGCCGGCAATGCGGACCAAGCTCTGGCACTGATCGTACAGGGAGCGGAGCGAGTCTTCACCCAAGAGTCTTCAATAAAAGGTAAAATATAGGTTAAATCATGGGTGTCAAACTCTGGCCCGCGGGCCAAATATGGCCCGCCGTTTAATTTCATTTGGCCCTTGAGGTAATATCAAATTAACATTAGAGCTAGCCCGCCGGTAACACCAAAATCACCGCTAAAACTCATACTTGCCAACCCTCCCGATTTTCCCGGGAGACTCCAGAAATTTAGTGCCCTTCCCGATAATCTCCCTGGGCAACCATTCTCCTGATTTTCACCCGGACAACAATATTGTGAGCGTGCCTTAAAGGCACTGCCTTTAGCGTCCCCTACAACATGTCGTCACATCCTCTTTTCCTCCATATAAACAGCGTACTGGGCAAGTCACATAATATATGCGGCTTCCACACACACATATGCGAATGCCACGCATACTTGGTCAACAGCCATGCAGGTCACACTGAGGGTGGCCGTGTTAACAACTTTAACATTGTTACAAATATGCGCCACACTGTGAACCCACACCAAACAAGAATGACAAAACACATTTTGGTAGAACACCTGCACGGTAACACAACATAAACACAACAGAACAAATACCCAGAACCCCTTGCAGCAATAACTCTTCCGGAACGCTACAATATACACCCCTCGCTACCACCAAACCCCGCCAACCTCATTTTTATTTTATTTTCAAATTTATTAGCCTGTGGAAAAAGTTAATGTTGATATTTACCTCAGAAGGCTGCAAATATAAAAGAGGGATTAATTTTTTAAATTAAATTTTATTTAATATACCACCAATGTTTTTTCGTTTGTTTTTTTGAAAGTTGATTTTGCACTATTATGTTATATAAGCTCTGCCTGTTCCATGGGCGGAAGCCGGAGTACCCGGAGGGAACCCACGCAGTCACGGGGAGAACATGCAAACTCCACACAGAAAGATCCTGAGCCCGGGATTGAACCCAGGATTACTCAGGACCTTCGTATTGTGAGGCAGATGCACTAACCCCTGTACCACCGTGATGCCCTATTTAAGCCTTGCTTGTTCAATATTCATTGCAAAACTTGTTTGGGTCCCGATTAAAAGGTTAATTTGTTCAACCTTTGGCCCGCGGCTTTGTTCAGTTTTAAATTTTGTCCCATTCTGTATTTGAGTTTGACACCCCTGTGTTAAATGTTCACATATCAACTTCATTTAATATTCATATATATATTTTATGGAGTTTTTTTTACATGGTTATACAATTATTCTCGGTTTTGTTGTAACATTTTTGGGTGAATGTAAATAACAGAATTACTTGTCTGCCTCTCTCATGAATCTCTTACCGTATTTTCCGGACTATACTGTAAGGCGCACGTAAAATATTTTTTTCCCCTTCAAAAATCGACAGTGCGCCTTATAACCCGGTGCGCCTAATGTAAGGAATAAGTTTGGTTGAGCTTACTCACCTTAAAGCTATTTCATTTGGTACATGGTAATGATAAGTGTGACCAGTAGATGGCAGTCAAACATAAGAGATAAGTGTTGGCTGCACTATGATGGCAATATGTTACAAGTAAACAACTCCAACATTTTAAATGTTCCATTGAAAATATAAAACATCACACACAGCGCTCAAAAATATATCAAAATATTTTTGATATAAGCTAAGAAGACGCACCACTTGAAAAATTGTCGGCGCATTAAACATAAGAGTATTATTACGGTGTGTGTATAAGGTAAGACATTATCTGGCGTTTTGTTTAACAATATTATACAAAAGCAACTTTTCCTACCCTCTGGTACCTGCTGATCTGTATTTGGGATCTGTAGAAGTTCTGAAAAATTGCGCGTGTCCGCGAGTCGATAAGCTTCTCCTTTTTCCTTTATCTTCTTGTTATGTGACATTAATCCCTCGCTGTTGCCATTTGCAATATAAAGTAATGTAAAGTTCTTACTTATACCCGTCAGTATACTCGCCATGAATGCTTTAAAACACACCGGTGTAGTGAGTTTACATTATTCACCCAAGGAACTTTAGTTATTAGAGTTTTGGTGTGACGGTTTTTATCAGGACAAAATCCCGGCGGATGAGGAGATGCTGCTCCGTTATTGATTGAAGTAAAGTCTGAATGTCATTAAAACAGTTAGTTCCATCTTTCGACACTTCTTCCACTCCCATCCTTGCATGCTACACCGCTACAACAAAGATGACGGGGAGAAGACGCTGTCGAAGGTGAGCCACGTAAATAAGACCGCCCACAAACTGGCACATCCTGAAGCGACTGTCAGAAAGCGACATGAAGATGATCTGTAAAACATAATTATGCAACATTTTGACCAAATAATCTCTATTATGTGTTATGTAGACCACAACAGAGTAGTTTCAATTTAGAAAAAAAATAAATACAATGACTGCTTTAATGTGCCCTATAATCTAGTGCACCTAATATGTTAAAAAAGATCAGAAACAGACTATTCATCAGCAGTGTGCCTTTCAATCCGGTGCGCCCTATGGTCCGGAAAATACGGTAGTCTAAATTGACCCTCTGGTCAAATAACTTTATGACAAATAATGTAATAACGCATCTTCTCAAATGTAAAAAAAGTACAGCATCTCTCCAACTATTGCCCGCGTCCAATGAATGCAACGTCTTTTTCACAGTTCAGGTGAGTAAAAATCTCAGCTATAATAATAACATTTATGGTCAATTACACTCATCACTATTTGAAAGATACATTCAGAACATGCAGGGAGGGATTCAGTTATCACACTACAATACACCTAAAAAACTACGACTGTTGGCCACATTTTGTCATTTACGGAGTGTAAACGAATACCAGGTTATAATCCAATTGAGTCATTCTTAGAACAACAAAATCGCATAATAATTTGAAAACCTAATGAACCTTTTTGGATTAACCAGGCTACAATGATGTGCAGAAATGCCAAATATGATGTGCTACAATAGAAGTACTTCACTCAAAAGAGCTCTGGTGGGTGTATACAAACAATGCATTCAGGTACTGCAGTGTCCTCTGGAAAGTCTGACCTCGCACTCTGCAGAGGACATTTTGTATTTATCAGTGGTTGGCACCACAAGTTGTATCATCATTTTACGGCTTTTAAATGCTGTGAAAAGCATGTACAAAAAAGTTGGACCTCCGTGACCGCCTTAGGAGACCAACTTTTACAAACCTTGACCAAAGCCTTCGGCCTTGGAACACCCCCGTGAAATGCACAAGGTAGTGCTTATTACCCGGTATGAGATCTATGATCTCTGGATGCTCGTATCACTGACAGCAGCAAGATGAATCAGCACTCGGCGTGTCCGCTTTCTTGTGCAGAGTTATAGCTGACACCTTAGCGTTAACAAACCGGCATTTCAACTGAAACGCCGTACAATGCATGCATAAATCAGGTGTGCGGGCAACCTGGAGATGCAGAAAGACTGAGCAGAAGTGCAGAGGCTAGTTTGTTTAGTTGAACTGAGGCTTGTGCTAACGCTGCAGAGAGAGAAAATGCTGCAGTCAACCAAGAGAACAGTGCAGTGGCAATCTGAAACCAGCTTTTCATCTCCCTTGAGACACCAGCAGAAAAAACGCTATTTGTTGCATATAGGCAAGTGGACGTTTACAAAAATAAACCTAAGGTCACCCCTAACCCAAAGACAAAGGCTGTGAAATGAGTACACACTGAGCTTTATGAACTCCCTGTTGGGTCATTGGAGCTTCTCACTTTTTAGCACATGCATCCTATTCCCCTGCATTGCAACAGCAAACAATTATCTTCTGCACGGACTGCAGAATCCTGGGTCGGCCCTGGCACTGCGGAGCCACACTCTTTGTTCACACGGTCTGTGCCATTTTACCCACTCAAAGTGGTCATTTTGTCAAGGATGACCAGCACGTACACACAACTGCAAAACTTTGACCGTTTTGCTTAGAAATATTCAATAATAATTCTCCCGTCCAAAGGCAAAACCCAGTAACTCAATTTTGGTCAAAACTGAGCTGATAATAATCTTGGAGTTCCTAGGTCAGGGGTCGGGAACCTTTTTGGCTGAGAGAGCCATGAAAGCCAAATCTTTTAAAATGTGTTTCCATGAGAGCCTTATATCATTTTTTTTAACACTGAATACAACTAAATGTGTGCATTTTTAAGTAACGTCAACATTTTTTGAGTATAATAACTCTCATATTCTTTTTAATAACATTTTTATTCGGAAGCTTACCAATAATAAATAGAATACTTCTTACCATTAATGCGCCTTCTTGAACAGATGCGTTAGAAAACGAATGGATGGATTAAAATGCAGGAAAATGTTTTGTATTTTGAACATTTTTTTTAACTCCGATTACCAGTGGAAATATTAATTTCTTATCCTATTAAGCAAGGTCAGCTAAGATTAATCTGAGAGCCAGATGCATCCATCAAGAGAGCCACATCTGGCTCTAGAGCCATAGGTTCCCTACCCCTGTCCTAGGTGTTATGCTTTACATTAGTGTATGCGATATTGTAATTTGTTCCGTAAGTAAGCTGTTACGCGCGTGGCAGGACCTAGCAACACCACATAACCGCGTAGATACAACAGAAAAACCTAGTATCTCAAGTGACCAATCTGAGCTTCTTTGTCAGTCGCCTTATTGTCTTTAATGAGACATTTGCACGAATGGGGGCCGATGGTCAACCTGATTATGTGATATTATGGCACGAGGGGATATTTGGAAGATTGGCCCAGGACGTTGCAAGCACCCTCATTAAATGTATTGTTCTTGATTCTTCCCCTTGCATACTCTTTTGGGCAGATAACTGTGGAGGTCAAAATAAAAACTGGACGCAGTACACGGCTCTTGCCCAATGTGCAAACGCAGAATGGGGCCCACCCGAGATTGTGATAAAATATCTGGAGAAAGGGCACACGTTCATGAGAGCAGATTCAATCCATGGCTCAATCGGCAAGAAAATGAAAGCTCAAGAAAACATCTATACGTTTGATGACTTTGTAGATCTTTGTAAGACAGCATCAAGATAGATTGGTTTTCCTTTGTTTTCTCAAAATCAGCTAGAAGTGAGTTACTAGGTTTTGCCTTTGGATGGGAGAATTGGTTGAAGATTCCTCTTTAATATTTCCTTTATTGCAAGGGGCAAGAGTAAAGTTGGTGGTGTGACATTCACACAGCAGAAATATTTTTGGAATTTCATATTTTGAGGGAAATAGGCCTTTAACCTTGCCTAAATATCTCAGAAGAATTCAGAAAAGGTTGCAAGGCTTAAGCTCAGTAGCAAAATGACTAACTCGACATGTACAGTACCAAGAAAGCTAAGAACAATGTAATGAAAACAACTGTATAGAACTCCTCGTTTGTACATAGTTTCTTGCACTGATACTGTTCGTTTCAGGATGGCGACAGTTACCGTAAATACTTCAATAATCCCTCCATTCATTTGCAACCGCTTGTCCCTTTTGGGGTCGCGAGGGGTGCTGGAGCCTATCTCAGCTGCATTAGGGCAGAAGGCGATGTACACCCTGGACAGGTCGCCACCTCATCACAGTCAATTATCTTGAATACATTAAAGACAGAGTCTCCAATAGTTGTTGGGTACAAAAACTAGCAAACTGTCTTCAATTAGCACCAGATTTAAAAAAAAAAAAAATTGGCATTGCTAGCTATGTAATGTTTGCTCTACATTTTTAGGAGCCTTTGTTTGCATACTTACTACTAAAATACAAGTTGTCTAGTTTGTTCACTGTTTTATTTAAGGCCAACATTGTTCTTCGATTGCAATAAGCGGGGTGTATAAAATAGTCAGAGTGTGTGTCACGGATACAAAGGATTCTGGGTATTTGTTGTGTTGCGTTTATGTTGTGTTACTGTGAGGATGTTCTCCCGAAATGTGTTTGTCAATCTTGTATTGTGTGGCTTCACAGCGTGGCGCATATTACTGAGAGTGTTAAAATTGTTTATATCACAACCATTAGTGTACTTTGTGTCACCCAGTATGCCTTGCAGTCATCTGCGTGTTGCTGCGGTAGCCACACATAACATGATTCTGGAATGACAAGTAGATTGTACATGTTGTAGAAGGCGACAAAGCCAATGGTTTCATAGCACGCGATAATAATTATCTGGGTGACTGCCGGCAGTCATTCTAGAGAATAATAGCGTCTCCTATTGTCTTCTTTGCTTTATGACACAGGTCTTAAAAGGCTCTTTGAATGGCAAAGGATACCGCAGAGGGGTTAGTGCGTCTGCCTCACAATACGAAGGTCCTGCAGTCCTGGGTTCAAATCCAGGCTCGGGATCTTTCTGTGTGGAGTTTGCATGTTCTCCCTGTGAATGCGTGGGTTCCCTCCGGGTACTCCGGCTTCCTACCACTTCCAAAGACATGCACCTGGGGATAGGTTGATTGGCAACACTAAATTGGCCCTAGTGTGTGAATGTGAGTGTGAATGTTGTCTGTCTATCTGTGTTGGCCCTGCGATGAGGTGGCGACTTGTCCAGGGTGTACCCCGCCTTCCGCCCGATTGTAGCTGAGATAGGCGCCAGCGCCCCCCGCGACCCCGAAAGGGAATAAGCGGTAGAAAATGGATGGATGGATGGATACCGATCCCAGAACCATGTTTATCAAATATTTCCGGATGGTTCAACCGCCACCCGCCCGAATCTAAATAAGATCTACTTTTTCGTCATGGCACCCGCCCGACCCGCGGTTTATCCGCGGACTTCGCGGATGAGACCGCAAACCGCGCAACTCTATCACATACGTATACACCCTCGCGGAGCAGAGAGGTAGCGACATGGGTAACGTTAGCTGTGGTTCGAGTGGTAATACGAGAGAAAGAAGGTGCGAATCCGGTAACAAATGAAGGAACAATTAATTCCCAAGAAAAACAGCACAGGGTCAATCGTCTTGCGGTGGTTCGGCTTCAAGCGGAAATATGTCGAACAGACAACTGTAATTTGTCAAGTGAGGGGCAAATGCATTGCTACAAAAAGTAGCAGCACCGCTAATATGTAGCATCATTTGAAAAGTCACCCGCTGGAGAACGAAGAGTGCTTGAAACTCCACATGTCTACATCAACACCATATGAAAAAAAATAGTCAACAACAGAAGGAGAATTATCTGCAGGAACCTACCACATAGCGAAGGACATACACTATTTGATTTCCTATTATGCAGCTCATTTTTATTTGACAGTTATTGAAATATGTCGTATGACATCATGCACAAAAGTGCACTTTATTTGTTTTGAACTATTGTAGTAGCATTCTGTACAAAAGGTGCACTTTAATTTTGTGTTTTGATATGTCATCTTAGTGACTTCATGCACAAAAGTGCACTAATAGCTTGCTTTAAAATTCTGTTTTGAGATGACATGAATGTTTGTGCCACTGCTTAATAACTGTTTAATAAATACCGTTTTGGTCAATTGACTTAGTTGTGCTTTCCCTCTCTGCACGAAAGTTTAAAATGAGCATATATTAATGTAGTATGAACAACAATGTTTTAATGTAGACACATAGAATCATCATACTGCTGTGATTATATGCATCAAGTGTTCATTCAAGGCTAAAATATCGAGATACATATTGAGCATCATGACATGGCCTAAAAATATCGAGGTATTAAAAAAAGGCCATATCGCCCAGCCCTCGGAGCAAGCTTCATACGAAAGAGTATCAGTCAGGGCACGGACCGTCTTTTCCTTCATATTTAAAACTCCTTCCATCAATCCACAGAACCTTTGCTGCCTTTTGATTGTCCTCTGAGAAATGAGAACGTTTTCTTTTCATGATCTGCGTCCGAAAATTCCTTCGAAAAAAACTCTTCCATCGGTCTTTCTTTGCTTTGGACCTGCATCCGACCTGATACATTCTTGGTAGTAGCGTCATGTTCGTAGCACAATCCAAGACAATTTCTTGATACTGTCTGCTATTTAACATCAGCATAGCTATTAGTGACCTCATATTTGTAATTTGTGCCAATATCACAGCGGACACCATGTGTTCTTTTGCTTTCTGAGCTCACTATGTTGACTGCTCGCTGTACATATCCTACGAAGTGAGACCGACACTGTTACAATGTCCATTTCTTAGACGATATAATTGTTGATGACTGAACCCCTCACCCCAAACCTCTCCACATCCCACCCCCCGGATTGTAAATAATGTAAATAATTCAATGTATATACTGATGATTAACTTCTGTGATGACTGCATTATGCTGATAGTATATAGTTGTACCATGAATTGATTAACGTGGACCCCGACTTAAACAAATTGAAAAACTTATTCAGGTGTTACCATTTAGTGGTCAATTGTACGGAATATGTACTGTACTGTGCAACCTACTAATAAAGAACTTCAATCAATCAATCATTTCAAAAAAGTTGCAAGGATCCACAGAGTCTAGTGTGGCGTCACAGGTCAACCGGAAAAGCAATCATTAATACGCGTTAAAAGGAAATGATAAAGAGTGCACATGGACACTTGGACTTCACACATAAGTGTGGAAATGCAAAAAAAAAAAAACTATTAGAGAAATCAGACTAATTTAGTTCATGGAAAAGTAGTGATTGTATCATGCATGATGAGCATTACACACTACCTCTGTATGCACTTTAAAATGTTGGTTGTGCTAATCAACTTTTGGTGTGAAACCTGTGTTACACTGTTGTTCACAATGAACTCTTCAGTATTAATGCTGACTGAGAAGTTTGCTATTAACCACTATTACAACATAGGTTCTGTTGCTGCAATGCTGCGCTATAAACTTAAAGGGGAACATTATCACAATTTCAAAAGGGTTAAAAACAATAAAAATCAGTTCTCAGTGGCTTGTTGTATTTTTTGAATTTTTTTTCAAAATTTTACCGGTGCCGGAATAGCCCTAAATAAAGCTTTAAAGTGCCTTATTTTTGCTATCTTCGAAACCACTATCCATTTCCCTGTGACGTCATACAGGGCTGCCAATACAAACAACATGGCGGTTACCACAGCAAGATATAGCGACATTAGCTCGGATTCAGACTCGGATTTCAGCGGTTTAAGCGATTCAACAGATTACGCATGTATTGAAACAGATGGTTGTAATATGGAGGCAGATAGCGAAAACGAAATTGAAGAAGAAATTGAAGCAATTGAGCGAATAGCTATTGACGCTATTCGGCCATAGCATGGGTGTACCTAATAAAGTGACCTTTAGCATGGCTGCCTTATTAGCATCGCCGGTAAAATGTGCGGACCAAACGATCAGGACTTTCGCATCTTGTGACACTGGAGCAACTTAAATCCATCGATTGGTAAGTGTTTGTTTGGCATTAAATGTGGGTATCTAGTTTCAAATGTACATACAGCTAGCGTAAATAGCATGTTAGCATCGATTAGCGTAGCATGTTAGCATTGATTAGCTGGCAGTCATGCCGTAACCAAATATGTCTGATTAGCACATAAGTCAACAACATCAACAAAACTCACCTTTGTGATTTCTTTGACTCAATCGTTGCAAATGCATCTGCAGGTTATCCATACATCTCTGTGCCATGTCTGTCTTATCACCGACGAGGCATGATGTCTCCAAAGTTCCAAAAAATAGTCGAAAAAACGGAAAATAACAGAGCTGAGACCCGGTGTTTGTAATGTGTTGAAAATGAAAATGGCGGGTGTGTTACCTCGGAGACGTCACGTTCCGACGTCATCACCACATGACCGATAAACAGAAAGGCGTTTAATTCGCCAAAATTCACCCATTTAGAGTTCAGAAATCGGTTAAAAAAATACATGGTCTTTTTTTCTGCAACATCAAGGTATATATTGACGCTTGCATAGGTCTGGTGATAATGTTCCCCTTTACGGAAAGTGAGAGCTATGTTTTCCTTTCCAATTTCTTTTGCAATATTAATCTTTATTAAAGTTTTATGTAGAGTGTTTTAAAAAGGATCAAATAGCAGCTTTTTCTCCTAATTCACTTTCAATTAACGCAACATTCTCTCTGCAGTGTAGGTAAATAATTGCTACAGCTATTAGAAAACATGTAAAGCATTTCCTATTTCAAAAATGTATTTTCAACGGTCTAGTCCAGGGACCGCAAAACCCAAAGCGTTGAAAGAGCCATACTGGACCAAAAAAAACAAAAAAAAATCTGTCTGGAGCCGCAAAAAAGGAAAAGCCGTAATTAAGTCTTATAATAAAGGCAACACATGACGCGTCTATATTAGCTATAATAGCCTACTATCAAAATGACTGTGTCGCAGGCAGAAGCAAATCCTTGTTGACAGAAATGTTGAAATGTAATATTCATTCTACACATTTTTACACCATTAGAAACCATTAGTAAATCAGAGGCTACTCAGAAGTTGAGATAACTCCTGGAAAATTAAAAAGTTAAAGGAAACGACAGGCTGTCTTTTTTAAATAGATGTATTACAATATTTGGCAAGCTTGGTAATGTTTGCTGTGGTCTGGAACAACATGGCACACAAACAGCTATCAGAAATGCAGCCAATATTACATACAGATAAAGTGTTATGAGACATGCTAAACTAAATTATATACGAAGAGGATAAAAGTAAAGGATGTTAAATGAGCTCAAATATAGCTACAAATAAGGCATAATGATGCAATATGTACACACAGCTAGCCTAAATAGCATCCGTCTGAACACATGTGTGTGGCCTTCGGACTCAGTCATGCACGGCGTAGCAGGATCACTACAGTCTCACATGTGCACAGATATACAGACACGACATTTGTGCAGCTGCTTGAGGAAAAAAAAAACGCCTTTAACGGCAGTATATTGATAGATATTTGAAGAGGGCACAAGTGAAGTGTAACAAAACATCCCGCCTATTGATTGATTCTTGTTGACGAGTACAAGTCAAAATATAGACACAGCCTTATGACAGTCAGTCCTGCAGCATATTGACATAGCATCTACCGCCTGGAACCTGACTCCATTCACTTAGCAGGAATCTGTCTACATTACAAAAAACATATAATGTTCTTCTGAGGCCAAATAGTAGAGATCGGCAAATACCATAGGGCGCACTGCCGATGAATGGTCTATTTTTGTTCTTTTTTCATATATAAAGCGCACCAGATTATAGGGCACATTAAAGGAGTCATATTATCATTATTTATTTCTAAATGTAAAACACTTCCTTGTGGTCTACATAACATGTTGCAACAAAATATTGCATAGATTATGTTTGACAGATTATCTTTGTTGTAGCGGTGTAGCGTGCAAGGACAGGAGTGGAAGAATTGTCAAAAGATGGAGCTAACTGTTTTAATGACATTCAGACTTTACTTAAATCAATAACAGAGCAGCATCTCCTCATCCGGAAACAACACCGAAAATGTGCCCTGTGAAAAACCATCCGACCGGAACTCACTAACTAAAGTTCCTTGGGTGATTAATGTAAACTCACTACACCGGTATGTTTTAGCGCTTTCATGGCGAGTTTACTGACAGATGTAAGTAAGAACTTTACATTACTTTATAATAGAAATGGCAACAGCAGAGGATGAATATCACATAAGAAGAAGAATCTTATCGAATATGCTGTCGTCACGGACTACAAAGGCAGACACGTGTATTTTTTAAGACTTATGCAGATCCAAAATACAGATCAGCAGGTACCAAAAGGTAAAAAAAGTTGCTTTTGCGTAACATTGCTAAACAAAGCGGCAGATAATATGTCTTACACACCATAATAATACTCGTATGTTGACGCACATCAAGCGGTGCGGCTTCATAGCTTACCAAAGTCGTATTAAAACATTTTGATGGATTTTTGAGCGCTGTGTGTAATGCTCTGTATTTTCAATGGAACATATAAAATGTCGGTGTTGTTTACTTGTGTCATATTGCCGTCATAGTACAGCCGACAGTTATCTTTTATGTTTGACTGCCATCTACTAATCACACTTATTACACCATGTACCAATTGAAGTGGGCAAGCTCAACCAAACTTATTCCTTACACAAGGCGCACCGGGTTATAAGGCGCACTGTCGAGTTTTGAAAAAAAATATTTTAAGTGCGCCTTATAGTCTGGAAAATACGGTAGTTTTTTTTCAGGGCTGATACTTAAGTACTGATACATATTAGTAGTCAAGGAGGCCAATAACCAATATTTTGGGACTTTATTTATTTGCAATAAACGTTAGTGACGTAACGTTTTGTACAGCACTAACGTTGTGGTTGTTTAGCTGCAGCAAAAAAAAAAAGATCACATGTGTAATGCTGAGGGTCAGAGGGCCATCAACAAAAACATTAGCAGCACGGTGAGGTAGTGGTTAGCGCACGTGCTTCACAGTGAGAAGGTTCTGCGTGGACTTTACGGTACAGTAGCTGAGCAGACCATAGAATAATGCTCACGAGAACTAAAATAAACGCCTTTTCAGATATCAAAAAACAAAGGGGGAGAATTATTATTTTATTAATATTTACTCCTAAATTATTGAAAAAAGGCAGTGTTTTTCAACCACTGCGCCACGGCATTTTGCCTGGTGTGCCATGGGAGATTATGTAATTTCACCTTATTGGGTTAAAAATGTTTTTGGCAAACCAGTGATTATAATCCGCAAATGTGCCATTGTTGAGCGTCTGTGTTAAGAGCTCGGCAGAGTAACCGTGTAATACTCTTCCATATCGGTAGATGGCAGCAGGTTGCTAAATACTTTGTAGATGTCGAAAACATGGTTTGTCATGATCACAATATGCAGACGACAGCGGGAGGCAGTGTGCAGGTAAAAAGGTATCGAACGCTTAAACCAAAAATAGACAAAAAGGCATTGAAGCTTAGGAATGGCTGTGCAAAACAAAACTAAAACTGAACTGGCCGCAAAGTAAACAAAAACAGAATGCTGGACGACAGCAAAGACTTACAGCGCGTGGAGCATACGGTGTCCACAAAGTACATCCGTACAGGACATGGCAATTAGCAACAAAATAGGAGCGCAAGACAAGCACTAAAATACTACACACAGGAAAACACCAACAAACTCAAAATAAGTCACGGGGTGATGTGACAGGCGGTGACAGTACACTTACTTTTAGAGTTATAGTGATGCATGCTTGGTTATGGTTTGAATTCAGATCTAACAATTGTGAGAACAACTTTTTACTGTCAATATCGGCTACCGAGTTTAATTTTTTTATGTTTTCTGCTGGTGGTGTACCTCTGGATTTTTTCTATAAAAACAATGTGCCTGGGCTCAGGAAAGGTTGAAAAACATCTAAGGCTGGGTGTTATGGCCTTTTATTAGTATCTCTATATTTTTAGGCCATGTCACGATACACGATATACATCTCAATATTTTGCCTTAGCCTTGAATGAACACTTGATGCATATAATCACAGCAGTATGATGATTCTATGTGTCTACATTAAAACATTATTGTTCATACTGCATTAATATATGCTCATTTTAAACTTTCATGCAGAGAGGAAAATCACGATTAAGTCGAATTACCAAAACTGTATTTATCAAACAGTTAACAAGCAGAGGAACAAACATTCATGTCATTTCAAAACAAAGTGCAAGCTTGTCAGAGACATTTTAAAACAAGCTATTAGTGCACTTTTGTGCATGATGTCACTAAGATGACATATCAAAACAACACTAAATTAAAGTGTACTTTTTGTACAGAACGCCACTACAACAGTTTAAAACAAATAAAGTGCACTTTTGTGCATGATGTTACACAAGATATTTCAATAAGTGTCACATAAAAATGAGCTGCATATCAAATAATATATGTCCTTCGCTATGTGGTAGGTTCCTGCGGACATTATCTCCTGTTGACTTTTTTTTTTTCATACGGTGTTGATCTGGAAATAGTTGCTTCGGCATTTTGTGGGTATGGCACCGATAGGAGATGTTGACATGCAGAGTTTCAAATGCTCTTCACTCTCTAGCGCAGGGCCGCAAACTCATTTTAGATGTGAGGCCACAAGGAGAAAAATCTACTCCCAGGTGGGCCGGACTGGTTAAATCACGGCACGATAACTTAATAATAAAGACAACTTCAGATTGTTTGCTTTATTAAAAAAATAGAGCAAGCACAATTCTGAAAATGTTAAAATTATAATGTTGTTGTTTTTTGTTGTTGTTGTTGTTGTTGTCCGATAATATCGGGCTGCCGATATTATCGGCCGATAAATGCTTTGAAATATAATACCGGAAATTATCGGTATCGGTTTCAAAATTAAAAATGTATGACTTTTAAAAACGCGGCTGTGTACGCGGACATAGGGAGAAGTACTGAGCGCCAATAAACCTTAAATGATCTGCCTTTGCGTGCCGGCCCAATCACATAATATCTACGGCTTTTCACACACACACAAGTGAATAAAAGCATACTTGGTCAACAGCCATACAGGTCACACTGAGGATGGCCGTACAAACAACTTTAACACTTTTACAAATATGCACCACACAGTGAACCCACACCAAACAAGAATGACAAACACATTTCGGTAGAACATCTGCACTGTAACACAACAGAACAAATACCCAGAATCCCATGCATCCCTAACTCTTACAGGCTACTTTAAACACCCCCCTGATGTACAAATATACACAGAATTGCTATTGTGACATCTAGTGGACACATTTAGTACAGCCTTTTCTTTCAAAAATTTTGGCTCAATTTTATATTTAGCAAACTCATCCCGAGGACAGGATAAAACCTGTTGTATGTTTGACACCCCTGCTCTAGCGGGTGACTTTTCAAATGATGCCACATTAGCAGTGCTGCTACATTTTGTAGCAACGCTTTTGCCACATAAATGTTCAACATATTCCACTCTTGAAGCCAAACCACCGCCAGACGATGGATCTTGTGATATTTTTCTTGGGAAATAATTCTTCCTCCATTTGTTAGCAGATTTGCACCTTCTCCCTCTCGTATTACCACTCACATAGCACCGTTAGCATCAAAGCTAAAGTTACCATGTCGCTACTTGTCTGCTCTGTGGGAGTGTGTGACGTTGCTCACGTGACATATGTAAGAAGGTGCGCTTGTTTTAAGTCTCTGTGAAAAGGAGAGACAAGAAAGAGTGGGAAATGTATGCGGTGTAATGCCCGAAGCTAAAAGCAACTGCGTGAGAACGTATACTCGAATATCACAATATAGTAATTTTCTATATCAGTGGTTCTCAAATGGGGGTACGCGTACCCCTGGGGGTACTTTAAGGTATGCCAAGGGGTACGTGATATATATTTTTTAATATTCTAAAAATAGCAACAATTCAAAATTCCTTTATGAATATATTTATTGAATAATCAACAAAATATGAATGTAAGTTCATAAACTGTGAAAAAAAAATACAACAATGCAATATTCAATGTTGACAGCTAGATTTTTTGTGGACATGTTCCATAAATATTGATGTTAAAGATTTCTATTTTTGTGAAAGAATGTTTAGAATGAAGTTGATGAATCCCGATTGAGCTCTATTACAATTCCCAAAGAATAAGTTGATGATTACTTTTATGTGTAGACATTTTTATTTATAATTGAATCACTTGTTTATTTTTCAACTAGTTTTTTACTTATTTTTATATTTTTGTTTCCAATTAGTTCAAGAAAGACCACTACAAATGAGCAATATTTTGCACTGTTATTTAATTTAATAAATCAGAAACTGATGACATAGTGCTGTATTTTACTTCTTTATCTCTTTTTTTCCACCAAAAATGCTTTGCTCTGATTAGGGGGTACTTGAATTAAACATATGTTCACAAGGGGTACATCACAGAAAAAAGGTTGAGAACCACTGTTCTATATCACACAGAGACAAACCCGCGATATATCAAGTATATCAATATAACGCCCAGCCCTAAAAACATCGCAAAACTGCAAATCGAATCACAATTCCAATTTCGGAGTGAGAAATCGCAATGAGATTATTTTCCTCAGACTGTTAAACTGCATGCTTTACTTGTTAGTTCATTCAGTATTACTGGACAGGCCTGAGTAAACACACAACAACCCATGTCTAGCAGCTGGTTACTACATGTATTTCTTGTGTGCCATAGAAGTGGAAAATTGGCCTCAAACAGTGCCAACAGGGCAGCTGCAGTGCGGCGTATAAAAATACTAAACCATTCTGTCAAAAGTAGGACAAACTTAATGGCCACATGCGAGGGCCGCAAACAATGACTGAGTGGTGGTATAGGAGTCTATCTAAGCATGTCAGTTACATGTCCTACAGTTTCTATAGGATGTGAATAGAAGATTTGACGGACGTCTGTACACACAAACCCGCGTTACGTCAGACTATCTACAGAAAGTCTTTACAGACCTGTGCGGCCAAGCATGAGAATAGCAGGTTTCCTGAGGCGCTAAGGGTTAACATGGTTTTATTCATGTCCACATACGTGCCGTTGGAACTGCCCGCAGTTACGTGTCAGAGCCAATCATTGTTGAAGTTAAAAGTGTTTACTGATTTATGCCACCCTGGGTTAACGGTAGCTAATGCGCTTGCATTGACTTAGTGTCTGTGCAACGCCGGAACCAAGATCGCTATCTGTACGGTTATGTTTACCTCGATAAGATGCGAGACCAAATTCAGGTTGTGTAAAATATTGTTAAAGCGGAACATTAACACAATTTCAAAAGGGTTAAAAACAATAAAAATCAGTTCCCACTGGCTTGTTTTATTTTTCGAAGTTTTTTTTCAAAATTTTACACCTCCAGGAATATCCCTAAAAAAAGCTTTAAAGTTCTTGATTTTCGCTATTTGCGATGCGACCGTCCATTTCCCTGTGACGTCATACAGTGCTGCTAATGTAAACAAACAATGGCGAATAGCACAGCAAGATATAGCGACATTAGCTCGGATTCAGACTCGGATTTCAGCGGCTTAAGCGATTCAACAGATTACGCATGTATTGAAACAGATCAATCAATCAATCAATGTTTACTTATATAGCCCTAAATCACTAGTGTCTCAAAGGGCTGCACAAACCACCACGACATCCTCGGTAGGCCCATATAAGGGCAAGGAAAACTCACACCCAGTGGGACATTGGTGACAATTATGACCCAGTGGGACGTCGGTGACAATGATGACTATGAGAACCTTAGAGAGGAGGAAAGCAATGGATGTCGAGCGGATCTAACAGGATACTGTGAAAGTTCAATCCACAATGGATACAACACAGTCGCGAGGGTCCAGTCCAAAGAGGATCCAAGACACAGCAGCGAGAGTCCCGTTCACAGCGGAGCCAGCAGGAAACCATCCCAAGCGTAGGCGGACCAGCAGCGCAGAGATGTCCCCAGCCGATACACAGGCGAGCAGTACATGGCCACCGGATCGGACCGGACCCCCTCCACACGGGAGAGTGGGACATAGAAGAAAAAGAAAAGAAACGGCAGATCAACTGGTCTAAAAAGGAGGTCTA
The DNA here is from genome assembly GCF_033978795.1 of Nerophis ophidion. Taxonomy (NCBI): domain Eukaryota; kingdom Metazoa; phylum Chordata; class Actinopteri; order Syngnathiformes; family Syngnathidae; genus Nerophis; species Nerophis ophidion. Next base: position 64,052,407 of record NC_084612.1, read on the forward strand.
TTTAAAGGCTAGAGTATACAAATGAGTTTTAAGGTGAGACTTAAATGCTTCTACTGAGGTGGCATCGCGAACTGTTACCGGGAGGGTATTCAAGAGTACTGGAGCCCGAACGGAAAATGCTCTATAGCCCGCAGACTTTTTTTGGGCTTTGGGAATCACTAATAAGCCGGAGTCCTTTGAACGCAGATTTCTTGCCGGGACATATGGTACAATACAATCGGCAAGATAAGATGGAGCTAGACCGTGTAGTATTTTATACGTAAGTAGTAAAACCTTAAAGTCACATCTTAAGTGCACAGGAAGCCAGTGCAGGTGAGCCAGTACAGGCGTAATGTGATCAAACTTTCTTGTTCTTGTCAAAAGTCTAGCAGCCGCATTTTGTACCAACTGTAATCTTTTAATGCTAGACATGGGGAGACCCGAAAATAATACGTTACAGTAGTCGAGGCGAGACGTAACAAACGCATGGATAATGATCTCAGCGTCTTTAGTGGACAGAATGGAGCGAATTTTAGCGATGTTACGGAGATGAAAGAAGGCCGTTTTAGTAACGCTTTTAATGTGTGCCTCAAAGGAGAGAGTTGGGTCGAAGATAATACCCAGATTCTTTACCGTGTCGCCTTGTTTAATTGTTTGGTTGTCAAATGTTAGAGTTGTATTATTAAATAGAGTTCGGTGTCTAGCAGGACCGATAATCAGCATTTCCGTTTTTTTGGCGTTGAGTTGCAAAAAGTTAGCGGACATCCATTGTTTAATTTCATTAAGACACGCCTCCAGCTGACTACAATCCGGCGTGTTGGTCAGCTTTAGGGGCATGTAGAGTTGGGTGTCATCAGCATAACAGTGAAAGCTAATACCGTATTTGCGTATGATGTCACCTAGCGGCAGCATGTAGATGCTGAAGAGTGCAGGGCCAAGGACCGAACCCTGGGGAACTCCACACGTTACCTTAACGTAGTCCGAGGTCACATTGTTATGGGAGACACACTGCATCCTATCAGTAAGATAAGAGTTAAACCAAGACAGGGCTAAGTCTGACATACCAATTCGTGTTTTGATACGTTCTAATAAAATATTATGATCGACGGTATCAAAAGCAGCGCTAAGATCGAGGAGCAGCAACATAGATGACGCATCAGAATCCATCGTTAGCAATAGATCATTAGTCAGTTTTGCGAGGGCTGTCTCCGTGGAGTGATTTGCCCTGAAACCGGATTGAAAGGTTTCACATAGATTGTTAGACGCTAAGTGTTCATTTAACTGCTCCGCAACAATTTTTTCAAGGATTTTTGAAATAAAGGGAAGGTGAGACACCGGTCGGTAATTTACCATGAGGTCAGGATCGAGGTTAGGTCTTTTAAGAAGAGGATGAATAACCGCTTTTTTGAATGCTAGGGGAACAGTGCCCCAGGAGAGTGATAAGTTTATAATATTTAGCACTGATGGACCTAATAATACAAAGAACTCCTTGATCAGTTTCCCAGGAAGAGGGTCAAGTAAACATGTTGTCTGTTTTATTCCATTTACACGTTGTAACAATTCCTCTAATGTTATTTCCTCAAAACGAGAGAAACTATTTTGGAGGGCAGTATCCGCCGTATATACAATCGTGTCAGTGTTAATAGAACCCCGTTGTAGCTGGGACGCATTGTCTTTAATCTCCTTTCTAATGACTTCAATTTTCTTACTAAAGAATTGCATAAAGTCATCAGCTGAGTGGGTTGAGCTACTGGAAGGAGTCCCTTGTTGGGTTAGCGATGCTACCGTACTAAACAAAAATTTAGGATCGTTTTTATTACGGTGGATGAGATTTGAGTAATATTTAGCTTTAGCTAAGGTAAGCATGCGTTTATAAGTTATTAAACCATCACTCCATGCTTGATGGTGCACCTAAAGTTTAGTCGTGCGCCATTTGCGTTCCAGCTTTCTACATAATAATTTCTGAGCTCTAGTTTCTTCTGTAAACCACGGGGTGCGCTTTTTTGGAGCCTTTTTTAACTTTAGCGGTGCTATGTTATCAATGGTTTCGCGCAGGGCGTCGTTAAAGTTGTTAGTGAGGTTATCAATAGAGCCCACATACTTTGGGAATGGTGCCATTACCGAGGGCAGTAGGTCAGCAAGAGTTGTCGTTGTGGCTGTATTAATGTTGCGGCTGCTATAGCAGTTATTATTATTATTAGTTTGACGAACATGCGTCTGAACCTCGAATTTTATAAGGTAATGATCGGACAATACTTTAGTATACGGGAGTATCGTAACTTTGGAAACGGTGATGCCCCTGACAAGCACTAGGTCTATCGTATTACCGTTGCGATGCGTGGGTTCATTTATTATTTGTGTGAGACCACAGCTATCAATTACAGTCTGGAGCGCTACGCACGGTGGGTCCGATGGGGTATTCATGTGGATATTAAAGTCCCCCATTATGATTATATTATCGGCGTGTGTCACTAGATCAGCAACGAACTCTGAGAATTCATTAATAAAGTCCGAATAGGGCCCTGGGGGGCGGTAGATAACAGCCAGGTGTAGAGGCAGCGGTGTGACAGACCTCATAGTAAGCACCTCAAACGATTTATATTTATTATGTATGTTAGGACTAAGGTTAAAGTTTTCGTTGTATATTAGTGCGACCCCCCCACCCCTTTTGAGCGGACGGGCAATATGCGCATGTGTAAAGTTAGGAGGACATGCCTCATTTAGCGCAAAAAAGTCGTTTGGTTTAAGCCAGGTTTCGCTGAGACCGATGACGTTAAGATTGTTGTCTCTGATAATATCATTAACTAACAACGTTTTAGGAGACAATGATCTTATGTTTAAAAAACCTATATTATAGGTAGTGGGCTGTTTTAGGGAGTTTTTGATCAAATTATCTGTAGTAGCAATATTAATAACGTTGTGTTTATTATGCCCGGTGCATTTAGTATAGTTACGACCATATCTAGGAATTGATACGACAGGAATTTTCCGATTGTTTGATTGTTGCTTTGATAAACTGCACGCATCATGGTTAGCCACCTCAGTAACGGGGATTTTCCGATTGTTTGTTTGTTGCTTTGATAAACTGCACGCATCATAGTTAGCCACCTCAGTAAAACACATGTCCAACTCTGAAACACTCAAAGCAGAAAAAACTTGTTCTAATTTAACTGACTCCTTACCCAGACCAGTAGTCTCGCATCCTTTATTTAAATCCGTCTTCGGGATGGAGGAAAGTGGTGTTCTGTGGGGATTAGCCTTCTGCTTTGTTTTTAGCCCCGCTCGGCATCCGCGTTTCCGATCACACCGCTGGCGTCTGCTCCGTAGACGGCCCCCGCTGCTACTAGACTCCCCTGCTTCACAGGCCGCTGGATGTAGCCGCCGATGTATTCCCATGCTAGTTAGCAAGTCTAGCACGCAAGTGTCTATCAGTCCAAAACGGCCCGATATGTCCACATCCAGAAGTGTCTGACGGTCGTACGTGATCACAGAGTGACCACGATGCGAGCCAGCCATAAAGTTTGTGGAATTGTCCGGTATTTCTGCCAAATGTTCCATCTTTAGCAGGAGCTCCTCGAGAGCGCAGCCCGTCCGGGCGCCGCCATCTTGGAAATGATGGTTGTAATATGAAGGCAGATAGCGAAAACAAAATTGAAGAAGAAATTGAAGCTATTGAGCGAATAGCTATTGACGCTCTTCGGCCATAGCATGGGTGTACCTAATGAAGTGGCCCATAGCATGGCTGCCTTATTAGCATCGCCGGTAAAATATGCAAACCAAACGATCAGGACTTTCGCATCTTGTGACACTGAAGCAACTTAAATCCGTCGATTGGTGTTTGTTTCGCATTAAATGTGGGTATCTAGTTTCAAATGTACATACAGCTCGCGTAAATAGCATGTTAGCATCGATTAGCGTAGCATGTTAGCATCGATTAGCTGGCAGTCATGCCGTGACCAAATATGTCTGATTAGCACATAAGTCAACAACATCAACAAAACTCACCTTTGTGATTTCGTTGACTTAATCATTGCAAATGTATCTGCAGGTTATCCATACATCTCTGTGCCATGTCTGCCTTAGCATCGCCGGTAAAATGTGCAGACACTCTGGCAAATTCAATGGGGGTCTGGCGGCAGATTTCTTGCCAGTGGTGCAACTTGAATCCCTCCCTGTTAGTGTTGTTACACCCTCCGACAACACACCGACGAGGCATGATGTCTCCAAGGTTCCAAAAAATTGTGTATTACCTCGGCGACGTCATCGCTAAAAAAACGATAAACAGAAAGGTGTTTAATTTGCCAAAATTCACCCATTTAGAGTTCGGAAATTGGTTAAAAGAATACATGGTCTTTTTTCTGCAACATCAAGGTATATATTGACGCTTGCATAGGTTTGGTGATAATGTTCCCCTTTAAGAAAACTGCTTTATAGTAGCTAGGCTAATGCTCATTTCCCTTTTTTTCTTACAGTGTCAAAAAGGGTGTGCCTGGTTGAGAATACACTGCAAGGTCATAGAAACGTTACATACCATTTGGAACTTTTCAACCTTTTTCAAGCAAAGTCCTATTTTTTTCATTAAATAAAAATCTGGAAGCACACCACATGTGGAAATCATTAAAAAAATGAAACTCAGTAGTAGGGCTGGGCGATACATTGATATAGTCGATATATCGCGGGTTTGTCTCTGTGTAATAAAGAAAATGACTATATCATGACATTTGAGTACACTTTCTCACAAAGTTGCTTTTAGCTGTGGGCATTACACTGCATGCGTTTCCCACTCTCTCTTGTGCCTCCTTCTCACAGAGACTTAAAGGCCTACTGAAACCCACTACTACCCACCAAGCAGGCTGATAGTTTATATATCAATGATGAAATATTAACATTGCAACACATTTAGTTTACTAAATTGCAATTTTAAATTTCCCGGGAGTTTCTTCTTGAAAACGTCGCGTAATGATGACGTATACGCGTGACGTCACAGGCTGTTAGGAAATATGAGCGCTGCACACACACACAGCTAAAAGTAGTCTGCTTTAACGGCATAATTACACAGTATTTTGGAGATCTGTGTTGCTGAATATTTTGCAATTTGTTCAATTAATATTGGAGAAGTCAAAGTAGAAAGATGGAGTTGGTAAGCTTTAGCCTTTAGCCACACAAACACACGGTGATTCCTTGTTTAAAATTCCCGGAGGTGAAGCTTTACCATGGATCAGAGCGGTCAAGCGAACATGGATCCCGACCGAATGTCAACCAGCAGGTTTCGGTGAGAAAATTGTGGTAAAAAGTCGCTTCGTACCGGAGATCAGCTGAGCTTGTGCCGTCCATAAAGCTGCCGTCGACTCCACTGAGACATTGGCGTCAAGACACCCGTGGACACACACCTCTAACTATCAGGTACTATTAAACTCACTAAAACACTAGCAACACAATAGAAAGATAAGGGATTTCCCAGAATTATCCTAGTAAATGTGTCTAAAAACATCTGAATCCGTCCAAATGCAATCGCGTTTTTTGGGGGGTTTTTTCTAGTCCGTCGCTATAAATATCCTCAAACACAAATCTTTCATCCTTGCTCAAATTATTGGTGAAATAGTCGTTTTCTCGGTCCGAATAGCTCTTTTTGTTGGAGGCTCCCATTAAAAACAATGTGAATATGTGAGGAGCCATCAACATGTGACGTCATCGTCTGCGACTTCCGGTAGATGCAGGGCTTTTCTGTTAACGACCAAAAGTTGCGAACTTTATCGTGGATGTTCTCTACTAAATCCTTTCAGCAAAAATATGGCAATATCACGAAATGATCAAGTATGGACCTGCTATCCCCATTCAAATGAGAAACTCTAATTTCAGTAGGCCTTTAAAAAAAGCACAACTTCTTACAAACGTCACGTGTGCTACGTCACACGCTCCTGCGGAGCGATATGGTAATGTTAGCTGTGGTGCGGGTGGTAATATGAGAGAAAGAAGGTGGTAATCTGGTAGCAAATGAAGGAATAATTAATTCCGAAAAAAAACAGCACGGGGTCTATCGTCTGGCGGTGGTTTGGCTTCAAGCGGGAAGATGTTGAACAATTGTGCGGCAAAAGCGTTGCTACAAAAAAGTAACAACCCTGCTAATGTAGCATCATTTGAAAAGTCACCCGCTAGAGATTGAAGAGTGCTTGAAACTCCGCATGTCAACATCTCCGTATGGTGCCTCCCCACCAAAATGCCGAAGCAACTATTTCCAGATCAACACCGTATGAAAAAAATGGTCAACAACAGAAGGAGATAACATCCGCAGTAACCTACCACTTAGCAAAGGACATATGCTATTTAATTTCCTATTATGCAGCTCATTTTTAATATATTGTGTGACATCATGCACAAAAGTGCACTTTATTTGTTTAAAACTATTGTCGTGGCGTTCTGTACAAAAAGTCACTTTAATTTAGTGTTGTTTTGATATGTCATCTTAGTGACATCATGCACAAAAGTGCACTCATAGCTTGTTTTAAAATGTCTGACAATCTTGCACGTTCTGTTTTGTAACTTACATGAATGTTTGTGCCACTGCTTAATAACTGCTTAATAAATACATTGTGATTTCCCTGTCTGCATGCAAGTTTAAAATAAGCATATATTAATGCAGTATGAAGAAGAATGTTTTAATGTAGACACATAGAATCATCACACTACTGTGATTATATGCATCAAGGCAAAATATCGAGATATATATCGTGTATCGTGACATGGCCTAAAAATATCGAGATATTAATAAAAGGCCATATCGCCCAGCCCTAATTGATTGATTGATTGATGAAAAATCAGGCATTTATGTCACTGTATGTCGCACGTCAGTGTTATTATGTGCATGCCCTATTTAATGACAATATTATTGTATTTTACTCCTTCCTTAAACCGAGTAGTAATTTTGCCAAGGTGTGATCTTTTTCGGTCTGAGTTTATCAGCTAATACAATTTTACAGTGGCCCATCTTGACACAACAGTCCAACGTTTGACAAATAAATGTAAATATTTATCTTTTGTAGACATTAGAGCAGGCGGGAGCCCAAGAGACTAGGAGAAATTACACAGTCCAACAGCCTGAAGTGAGGGGAGAGGAGGCTTGCTTACAGCTACAGCATGCTCTAGAATGCTCACATAATGTAAATATTTCCACCACACTGCCGTCACATTCTGACTACTTACAAAAACAGACATTTTTATTGAAAAAAGTCAATGTATTTTGATGGTACTTTAAGTGATAACCACGGCACATTGAATAATTTTGATGACCCACAATAGGGCTGCATAGTCAACCAGTCATCGATTTATCTTAACTATTAGTAGGCCTGGGCCGATAACACATTTTGCTCTACGATATATTGACCTACGAATTATTGCCGATAAATAATATTGGAATTTATTTTAGACCAAATTAATCCAATCCAATCCAATCCACTTTATTTTTATAGCACATTTAAACAACAATAACGTTTCCAAAGTGCTGCACAGCCATGTTAAAAACAATTGTAAAAAAAATAAATAAATAAATAAATAAAATAAAATAAAAAAAGTATATATATGTATATTATGCTCCACCAATGACTAAAAACAAAAAATAAATAAATATAAAACCAATAAAAACAATATAAAAACAAATATGATTAAAACTATTTTAAAGGGTAAAATCAATTAAAACAGTAAAATAGAAATCAAAGTGTATAAAAAACACAAGAGGACAACAGAGGACAGAGGACCACACAACTCACGCAGTGTTAAAAGCCAAAGAATAAAAGTGGGTCTTAAGACGAGACTTAAAACACTCCACTGTGGAAGCAGTTTGAACATGGAGGGGCAGAGTGTTCCAGAGCTTAGGGCCGACCACAGAGAAGGCCCTGTCTCCCCTGGTCTTAAGTCTGGTCTTGGGCACCACGAGCTGGAACTGGCTCTCGGATCTCAGAGCGCGCGCAGGAATGTAAATTTGGATAAGGTCCGAGATATATTGAGGTGCCAGTCCATGTAAAGATTTAAAAACAAACAGCAATGTTTTAAAATCAATTCTAAAAAGAACAGAGAGCCAGTGCAAACTCTGAAGAATTGGGGTTATATGCTGGCGTTTCCTGGCCCCTGTTAAAAGTCGTGCTGCCGCGTTCTGGACTAACTGCAACCGGGAGAGAGCTTTTTGACTAATGCCAGCATAAAGTGCATTGCAGTAGTCCAGGCGACTTGAAATAAAAGAATGCACGACTTGTTCAAAAAGGTTAAAAGATAAAAACGGTTTAACCTTTACTAAAAGACGAAGGTGATAAAAACACGATTTTAAAACACCATTGACTTGTTTGTCTAGTTTAAAATCGCTGTCTATAGTGACGCCAAGGCTGGTGACTTTGGGACGCACATCATTTTGCAATGGTCCCAAGTCAGTGAGGGCCGGACCAAAAACTAAAATTTCCGTTTTTCCCTCATTCATTATTAACAAATTCTGGGCTAACCAAGCCTTGACGTCGCATAGACAGTTAATTAACCACTAATATTGCAAGTATACTCTTGCAAATGCAATAAATGTGCATTTATCATATTGTAATTGAAATGGAATCTTATAAATACCGGTTCAATAAAATAAAATATATATATTTAAAAATAAATAAATATACTCTAAGCCAGTGGTCGGGAACGTTTTTGGCTGAGAGAGCCACGAAAGTGTATTTCCGTGAGAGCCATATAATGTTTTTTAACACTGAATACAACTAAATGTGTGCATTTTTAAGAAAGACCAACATGTTTGGAGTATAATATATATCCCTTATTAGTTTTAATAACATTCTTATTCTGAAGTTAACCAATAATAAATCAAATACTTCTTACCATTAATGCGACTTCTTGAACAAGTCTGGTAGAAAACGGATGGATGGATAAAACGCATGAGAATGTTTTGTATTTTGAACGTTATTTTTAGCTTTGTGCTTACTAGCGGAATTATTCATGATTATCGTGTTAAGCCAGGGGTGTCCACCGCACACTGAAAAATCGGAGCAAGCGGGGGCCATTTTCATCAATTTTATTTTAAAAACCAATACAATATATGTATAAAAAATATACATTTAGGCCTCCACTCAGTTATGATCCCGGGGACCCCAAAGGGTTTTGGTTAAAAAAATATAAAAAATGTGTCATTATTCAGTATTATAATTTTTATTATTATGCAAGTTTTAAATCTCTATATCAACATTAGAAGAAAAAAAATGGAAAAAACACAAAATATGCAATATTTTCACCCAATAACTTTTTTGGATGGGATATTTGAGATTATATAATAATTGGAGCCTTAATTTTGGATTTTGATTCATTATTATTTTTTGAGCAATGACACTTAAAAACAAATCACACTAAAATAATTGGGGATCCAAAAGTGTCCTATTTATTAAATTGTTAAAAAAATAAATTATAATTTTTTTTTTTACTGTTTACTTTTAGCACAATAATCTCGAGATCAACTTCACATATATCCGTCAATTTTAAGTTTTATTGTTGTTTATGTTTTGTTTGTTTGTTTTAGGCCCTTATTTTAAAAAAACAGCTCAGTTTTTTATATGGTATAACACAAAATATGCAACATTTTCCCCAAAAAATATCTCAAAGTGGAATATTTAATGTGATGTAATCGAAGCCTTGTATAGGTCAATAATTCAAAATGACATTGATTTTGATTCATTATTCTTTTTTAAAGAAAGAAACAGCCTGCATGGCAGCTTTGTGTTATAAGAGTAAGCATTGCAACAATTTCTTGTTACATTTCACCTGTTTGCTCTTTCATACCATTTTTTTTCTTGTATTCTTAAAATGTGCCGTGGGGCCGTTAAAAAATGACCCGTGGGCCGCACTTTGGACAGCCCTGTGTTAAGCAATGTCAGCTAAGATTTATCTGAGAGCCAGATGAAGTCATTAAAAGAGCCACATCTGGCTCTAGAGCCATAGGTTCCCTACCCCTGCTCTAAGCAAAACTTTGCACTTCCACATCACAACCAAAAGCAATACAATAGGTTATGTCTCTTTTAAGAAGGTGGTGGGGGACCTTTAAATATACACAGACAAAACAATAAATAAAGTGGCTATAATTTTAACCAAAATTGTCACATAATTATTGTGGTTTTGTTTAATGTGCTCAAAAACGAAATATGCAAATGCTAAAATATTTTAACCAAGTGGTATTTTTTTAAACTAAAAAGAAATAGCCAACCAATATACTGTACTTTCTTGGCAGATGTAACATCAAATATTGTTCTGGCTTTATAAGGGCTACTGTTGTTGTATTTGTGTGTTTAAATATATTTTATTCCTTCTTTCATTTTAATTTGTAAACTTTTCAGAATGTTTTTTTAATAAATGTACATTGGGTAATCAGTTGTTTCACTTTCTGTTTATGTCACGTCAAGCGAGTCGACTTCCTGTTGAACGCAGTCCGTGTCTTTCGTTTTCAAGTTGACACTGTGGATTGTATATCAATAACTTTGTGTTTATACAAGTTTAGATTCGGAAATGACAAATCTTAATGGGAAATGACGTCAATGTATCTTGTTAACATGTTAGCATCTAGGCTAGCTAACAAGCTAACGCTGGTTGATCTGTATAAATGTTTTAATGTGTTGATCATAGTTTTTTGATCATTTTAAATAGGCCTGGGGGATTAATCGATTTTAGTGATACATTTTAGTTTTTTGTCGATTTGTTTTGTTTTTTTGTTCCAGGATACTTTTGGTCCCCATCAGCTTAGTGGCAATTTAAAAACACGGATAATGCTAAAGCTAACAAAAGCGAGACGTTTGTTCCAAGGAAAAGAAAAGTGTTGACAGTACTTTGATTTTGGGGCACCAGGCATGGAACATATGAATGTACATGGGCAATTATTTTTATTTTAAAAATGATAGCAGCACAACAAACTTATTCTAGCATCTAAAATTCCCCCAAAGTGACCAGCTGAGGTAACCTAAGATCCTTCTGTAAGTTACTCCATGTCTGAAATCTTTTTTCCAAGATTTGTGTTGGCTCTATAAATAAACATTTTACGTAAGCTGTAGCGACTGGAATTTCTAAACAAAAAGAACACAAATTAGGGGGTACCAGAAATGGTAACGCATCTGATTTTTACCATGAACTGATTAACGTGGACCCTGACTTAAACAAGTAGAAAAACATATTCGGGTGTTACCATTTAGTGGTCAATTGTACGGAATATGTACTGTACTCTGCAATCTACTGATACAAGTTTCAATCAATCAATCAATCAACAAGAAGTGATTTATATATAAAACAACCATTGAGAAAATGTGCGCATTGAAAATGGAGATAAAAACAGCAGAAATAACAACAAAGCTTCCTAAAAAAGTAAAGAGTGTTTTGTGATAGTGATGTGATTGGAGAGATGCACAAAAATGTATTAAAAAGTTTAGCTGGCAGAATTTGGTTGAAATTACACTTACATCAAGTTTTCACCCAACTTGGTATCTCGGTTGTTAGCTAGCTGGCTAGACCCTTCTGACCCTTCTGTCTATGACATATAAAGTTTTCACTCAGTGTTTTTCCAGTGGCTGCTGCCAATGGTATATTTCTGTTGGTCGGCAGTCACTGGTAGTACAGACATCCATCCATCCATCCACTTTCTACCGCTTGTCCCTTTCGGGGTCGCAGGGGGTGCTGGAGTCTAACTCAGCTGCATTCGGGCGGTAGGCGGTGTACACCCTGGACAAGTCGCCACCTAATCACAGGGCCAACACAGATAGACACCATTCACACTCTCGGGCCAATTTAGTGTTGCCAATCAACCTATCACCAGACATGTTTTTGGCGGGGGGAGGAACCCGGAGTACTCAGAGGGAACCCACGCAGTCACGGGGAGAACATGCAAACTCCACACAGTAAGATCCCGAGCCCGGGATTGTAGTACTGACATGCGCACGTTCATTTTTGTTGCGATGACTTCACCAACTACTAAAGACAAATTGTACTATCGATTTTTTGTGAACGTTAACTTGTTACACACCAAGTCCACAATACATTGACAACCACAGTCATGAAGGCAGAATTGGCTTTAAAACTTTGTCCCGTATTATCATCACTAATTCACCTGGGGTCACTATTAAAGGCCTACTGAAATGAGATTTTATTTAAACGGGGATAGCAGGTCCATTCTATGTGTCATACTTGATCATTTCGCGATATTGCCATATTTTTGCTGAAAGGATTTAGTAGAAAACATCGACGATAAAGTTCGCAACTTTTGGTCGCTAATAAGACAGCCTTGCCTGTACCGGAAGTAGCAGACGATGTGCGCGGGATGTCACGGGTTGTGGAGCTCCTCACATCCTCACATTGTTTAAAATCATGGCCACAAGCAGCGAGAGCGATTCGGACTGAGAAAGCGACGATTTCCCCATTAATTTGAGCGAGGATGAAAGATTCGTGGATGAGGATGGTGAGAGTAAAGACTAGAAATAAAAAAAAAGACAGGGCAGTGGGAGCGATTCAGATGTTAGTAGACACATTTACTAGGATAATTCTGGAAAATCCCCTATCTGCTTATTGTGTTACTAGTGTTGTAGTGAGATTATACTGTCGTACATGAAAGTCGGAGGGGTGTGGATACGGGTATGGTGACCGCCAGTGTCTCTGAGGGAAACCACATTTCTCGACAAAGCGAAGCGAAGGCAGCCGGTCGGGCCGGGCTGAGCTCCCCCCCTCCACGTTGGAAGCATTCCACGTTCGGGGGCGGCCGGTCGGAGGAGGCAAGACAGTCCGCAGCTACCTCTTTGACAGGTGCACGAGGAACAACGCAAGCTCCGCTCATGTCTACGGTAAGAGCCGACTTATTACCACAATTTTCTCACCCAAACCTGCCGGTTGACATGTGGTCGGGAACCATGTTCGCTTGACCGCTCTGTTCCATAGTAAAGCTTCCCCTTCGGGAATGTAAACAAGGAAACACCGGCTGTGTTTGTGTTGCTAAAGGCAGCTGCAATACACCGCCTCCCACCTACATCTTTCTTCTTTGTAGTCTCCGTTATTGAACAAATCGCAAAAGATTCAGAAACACAGATGTCCAGGATACTGTGTAAATATGCGAATAAAGCAGACTACTTATAGCTGGGATCGGGCTGGAAAAAAATGTCCGCTACAATCCGACACGTCACGCGCACGTGTCATCATGTGTCATCATACCGACGTTTTCAACAGGATACTTTGCGCGAAATTTTAAATAAAAAAAAAGGCTGTATTGGCATGTGTTGCAATGTTAATATTTCATCATTGATATATAAACTATCAGACTGCGTGGTCGGTAGTAGTGAGTTTCAGTAGGCCTTTAAGAAGGAATGGTTTTCAATCAATCAATGTTTACTTATATAGCCCTAAATCACTAGTGTCTTAAAGGGCTGCACAAACCACTATGACATCCTCGGTAGGCCCACATAAGGGCAAGGAAAACTCACACCCAGTGGAACGTCGGTGACAATGATGACTATGAGAACCTTGGAGAGGAGGAAAGAAAATGGATGTCGAGCGGGTCGAACATGATACTGTGAGAGTTCAATCCATAATGGATCCAACACAGTCGCGAGAGTCCAGTCTAAAGCGGATCCGCCACAGCAGCGAGAGTCCCGTTCACAGCGGAGCCAGCAGGAAACCATCCCAAGCGGAGGCGGATCAGCAGCGCAGAGATGTCCCCAGCCGATACACAGGCAAGCAGTACATGGCCACCGGATCGGACCGGACCCCCTCCACAAGGGAGAGTGGGACATAGGAGAAAAATAAAACAAACGGCAGATCAACTGGTCTAAAAAGGGAGTCTATTTAAAGGCTAGAGTATACAAATAAGTTTTAAGGTGAGACTTAAATGCTTCTACTGTGGTGGCATCTCAAACTTTTACCGGGAGGGCATTCCAGAGTACTGGAGCCCGAAATGAAAAAGCTCTATAGCCCGCAGACTTTTTTTGGGCTTTGCGAATCACTAATAAGCCGGAGTCCTTTGAACGCAGCTTTCTTGCCGGCACATATGGTACAATACAATCGGCAAGATAGGATGGAGCTAGACCGTGTAGTATTTTATATGTAAGTTTTGAACATATAAAAGTTAGAAAGCCCCCCACGTCAAATAAATGTGTGACCAATGTGGTTCCTGTGTGTTCCGCCAGCCTGAGTGTGCATGTCTTGCCTCTTGGGAACTAAAAAGCAGGCTGATAAAGCTAAACAGGCCACTAAATCTCAACGGCAGAATGATTACTAAGCTCAGTTTAGGAAACACCCCCACTGGAGCATCCAAAAGAGTAACGTCGGCAAGCGTGTCAGGGCCTACATTAGTGTGGTGTTGAGCTCTATGGAAATGTCAAAAGATGCCAGTGGCCAGTCAGTGTCATCCCCCCCAACCTCCCGACCATGATTCCACAGCTTGAGCATTAGGCATCAGCGGATGGATGCCTTTTCAGTTATTGCTCCTCACTCACCAAGCTGACGGAACTCAGGCTAACATCACTAACAGCTTGCACTTGACTCCGGCCTTATTTTTAGACATTTCACATGAGAAGAGACTCGTCAGTCAAAGTGTGAGCTCTGGCAGAAGCGCACTATGGTTGAATGGATACAGTGTTGATACTACGGATGGCTATTACAGAAAAAACATTGACATCTATTCATATAATACTACATTGATTTAAAAAACAAAAAGTTTGACCTGTGGTAATGACTTTCATGGATGGATGAAATAAATATGGTGCCCAAGACCCAACTTAAGACCAGGGGAGACAGGGCCTTCTCTGTGTTCGGCCCTAAGCTCTGGAACACTCTGCCCCTCCATGTTCAAACTGCTTCCACAGTGGAGTGTTTAAAGTCTCGTCTTAAGACCCAATTTTATTCTTTGGCTTTTAACACTACGTGAGTTGTGTGGTCCTCTGTCCTCTGTGTTTTTTATACACTTTGATTTCAATTTTACTGTTTTGATTGATTTTAACCTTTAAAACAGTTTTTAATCATATTTTTTATATTGGTTTTATATTTATTTATTTTTTGTTTTTATTCAGTCATTGGTGGAGCATAATATATTTTTTTTAATATTGTTTTTTAACATGGCTGTGCAGCACTTTGGAAACGTTATTGTTGTTTAAATGTGCTATATAAATAAAGTGGATTGGATTGGATTGATTTTAAACAATGTAGAAGTGTTGTCCCGATACCAATATTTTGGTACCGGTAACAAAACTAAGTCGACCACAAAAAAATGCATTATTGGCTTTATTTTAACAAAAACAAAAATCTTCCGTTACATTAAGCATATGTTTCTTATTGCAAGTTTGTTCTTAAATAAAATAGTGACCATACTAGACAACTTGTCTTTTATTAGTAAGTAAGCAAACTAAGGCTCCTAATTAGTCTGCTGACATATGCAGTAACATATTGTGTAATTTTCCATTCTATTATTTTGTCAAAATTACTAAGGACAAAGGGTACAAAATTAATTATTAATCTACTCGTTCATTTACTGCTGATATCTGCTTACTTTCTCTATTAACATATTCTATCTACACTTCTGTTAAAATGTAATAATCACTTATTCTTGTGTTTGATAATTTACATTAGTTTTAGATGATACCACAAATTTAGGTATCAATCCAATACCAAGTCGTTACAGGATCATACATTGGTCATATTCAAAATCGTCATATGTCCACGGACATATTTCCTGAATTTATAAACATAATAAATATACATTCTAAAAAAACGAAAGAAGATATTGTGATGCCAAAAAATAGACGTAATAATGGTAGAATCGACGAGATACGCTACTGTACTTGGTATCATTACAGTGGGTGTCAGGTGTAAATCCACCAATGGCATTTGTTTACATTTTGATGCCGGTGAACTGCAGTGTGTAGTGAAGCACGTTTAGCTATTCCTCGTCCTGCAGGGATGATACTTTTGAGAAACTTACCGGGCTGGGGGTCTGGGGCAGACTGGTACTTTTCAGAGGCAGTATAGTCCTGAATATGATTTATTATTGTTGCAGTACTATACTAATACAGGTATACTGTACAACTGTACAATGTAGTAATTTTCACCAATTCTGAATAAATTTCAGAGGTCCCATAATTGTGTATTTCAACTCACAGAAACGTGGGGTGTATTGTTCTAAAAAATTTGATCGTCCCAGATTCGTATCGGCAACCACAAATAAGAAATCAAATCGAATCGCTGTTAAAACTAGGGCTGGGCGATATATATATACTCGATATATCGCAGGTTTTTCTCTGTGCGATACAGAAAATTACTATATCGTGATGTTCGAAGATACGTTCTCACGCAGTTGCTTTTAGCTGCGGGCATTAAACTGCATGTGTTTCTCCCTCTTTGACTCTTCTTACAGAAACTTAAAACAAGCGCACATTCTTACGTGTAACTTCATGCCCTGCCCGAGCAGAGAGGTAGCGACATGGTAACATTAGCTGTGATGCTAACGGTGTGTTGCGAGTGGTAATACGAGAGAGAGAAGGTGCGAATCTGGTAACAAATGGAGGAAGAATTAATTCCCAAGAAAAACAGCACGGGGTGCAACGTCTGGCGGTGGTTTGGCTTCAATCGGTAAAATGTTGAACATTTATGCGGCTAATTAGTAGCACCATTTGAAAAGTCACCCACTAGAGAGTGAATGCTTGAAACTTCGCATGTCAACATTTCCGTTCGGTGCCACACCCACAAAATGACGAAGCAACTATTTCCACATCAACACCGTAGGACATATATTGATATGCAGCTCATTTTTATGTGACACTTATTGAAATATCTTGTCTGACATCATGCACAGAAGTGCACTTTATTTGTTTTAAACTATTGTAGTGGCGTTCTGTACAAAAAGTGCACTTTAATTTAGTGTTTTGATATGTCATCTTAGTGACATCATGCACAAAAGTGCACTAATAGCTTGTTTTAAAATGTCTCTGACAATCTTGCGCTTTCTGTTTTGAAATGACATGAATGTTTGTGCCACTGCTTAATAACGGTTAAATAAATACACTTTTGGTCAATTGACTTAGTTGTGATTTTCCTCTCTGCATGAAAGTTTAAAATAAGCATATATAAATGCAGTATGAAGAAGAATATTTTAATGTAGACACATAGAATCATCATACTGCTGTGATTATATGTATCAAGTGTTAATTCACGGTTAAGGCAAAAATATCGAGATATATATATTGTCTATCGCAATATGGCCTAAAAATATTGAAATATTAAAAAAAAGGCCATATCGCCCAGCCATAGTTAAAACTAATCGTTACACCCTTAGTTAGCAACACTAGCATAGCATTGTTCACTGACATTACAACCACATTTTACCAGCAACATCAGTTCACCGAGAGAAAGTGACCTTTGTTTGAGAATATCTTGTGTTTTTAAACCTTATTTAACAACAATACTTTTTCACAAAAATACGGCGATATTGGCCAGTGGCAGAGCGACACATCCCTATTAAAAAGTCACTTACACACAGGAGTCATTCTTTTAAAAAAAAAAAGCTATACAGCAACAAGATGAAACAAAGCACCTTATGTTTGTGAACTCTTGGCTGACTTGAGGCATTTTAACAAGTTTCACATAAAGACACTTCATAATATATTATGAATTCAACAACACTGTAAAACTACTTGTAAAAAAAGGAATGAAAGAGAACTATTGCCCATTGAAGTGCTCACTCAAAATGAAGTGAATAATACTTATATAGCGCTTTTCTCTAGTGACTCAAAGCGCGTTATATAGTGAAATCCATTATCCAAGTTACTTTTAAAACAGTGTGGGTGGCACCGGGAGCTGGCGGGTGGAGTGTCTTGCCCATGGACACAACAGCAGTGACTAAGATGGCAGAAGCGGGGATCGAACCCAGAACCCTCAAGTTGCTGGCACGGCCACTCTATCAACCAAGCTATGCCGGGGAAAATGACAGAGTGGAGACCTACAGTACATTGGGTTGACTGGTGTAGAGCCTTGGTCATCATCATAAAACACAAATATATAACAAGTACATCAATCAGAACCGAAACAAATTGTCATCTTGTTGACAAAGAAAGCAGATTGTACACCATCCATCCATCCATCCATCCATAAATGTATTTTTCTCCGCTTATCCGAGGTCGGATAAGCTCTCCCCAGCCACTTCATCCAGCTCCTCCCGAGGGATCCCGAGGCTTTCCCAGACTAGCCGGGAGACATAGTCTTCCCAATGTGTCCTTGGTTCTCACCCCGTGGCCTCCTACCGGTCAGACGTGCCCAAAAATACCTCCATAGGGAAGCGTTCGGGTGGCCTTATGACCAGATGCCCGAACCACCTCATCTGGCGGCTTTACTTTGAGCTCCTCCCGGATGACAGAGCTTCTCACCCTATCTCTAAGGGAGACCCCCGCCACCCGGCGGAGGAAACTTATTTCAGCCACGTGTACCCATGATCTTGTCCTTTCGGTCATAACCCAAAGCTCATGACCATAGGTGAGGATGGGAATGTGGATCGACCGGTAAATTGAGAGCTGTGCCTTCCGGCTCAGCTCCTCCTTCACCCCAACGGATCGATACGGCGTCCGCATTACTGATTGTTCACCAAGTGTCAATTTTAAAAAGGTCTACTACTGCCTTTTAGTAGCATTTATTTCCTCCTTCGCGTCTCCAACAGCTTAATGCACCAAAAAGAACACCTGCATGGCTGGCATGCATGCATTCTGCACAAAACACACAGTACTGCAGTAATGACTGTTTCAACGTTACAGAAAAGTACCGCTTTTTAGTTCCCAAGAGGCAAGACATGCACACTCACGCTGGCGGTACACACAGGAACTACATTGGTCACACATTTATTTGACGTGGGGCTTTCTAACTTTTATATGTTCAAAATAGGGCTGGGCGATAAGGCCTTTTTTTAATACCGCTCCGGAGTGTAAGTCGCACCTGCTGAAAATGCATAATAAAGAAGAAAAAAAACATACAAGTCCCATTTTTTGGGGAAATGTATTTGATAAAACCCAACACCAATAATAGACATTTGAAAGGCAATTTAAAATAAATAAAGAATAGTGAACAACAGGCTGAATAAGTGTACGTTATATGAGGCATAAATAATGAACTGAGAACGTGCCTGGTATGTTAACGTAACATTTTTGGGTAAGAGTCATTCAAATAACTATAACATATAGAACAGTGGTTCTCAACATTTTTTCAGTGATGTACCCGCTGTGAAATTTTTTTTTAATTCAAGTACCCCCTAATCAGAGCAAAGCATTTTTGGTTGGAAAAAAGAGAAAAATAAGTAAAATACAGCACTATGTCATCAGTTTCTGATTTATTAAATTGTATAACAGTGCAAATTGTTGCTCATTTGTAGTGGTCTTTCTTGAACTACCGTATTTTTCGGACTATAAGTCGCAGTTTTTTTCATAGTTTGGCCGAGGGTGAGACATATACTCCGGAGCGACTTATGTGTGAAATTATTAACACATTACCGTAAAAAAACAAATAATATTATTTATCTCATTTGCGGAAAAAGACGAAGAAAATGTCAGCAATCGTCACACAATAAGAATTCGGCGGGTGAGGGTCATGGCAGAAGTGCATTGTGTGTCATGGAATGTTAACTGCTATATATTATATGCTACTGCCGTAGCTATTAAGATGGATCATTTCATAGTTGGCGGTAAATTATAAAAACTGAGAAGGGCTGAACAAAAATGGCACCGAAAAGGAAATCATGGACTGCAGATTACAAGCTGGACGTAGTGAAATATGCAGAAGAAAACGACAAGAGGAAGCGCCGCATACCTTTGGAGTTGGCAGAGTTGTTTAAAAGCGACATTGTGGAAGAAGATTTCGTGGGATTTATCGATTAGGAGTGACAGATTGTTTGGTAAATGTATAGCATGTTCTATATGTTATAGTTATTTGAATGACTCTTACCATGATATGTTACGTTAACATACCAGGCACCTTCTCAGTTGGTTATTTATGCGTCATATATAACGTACACTTATTCAGCCTGTTGTTCACTATTCTTTATTTTTTTTTAATTGCCTTTCAAATGTCTATCTTGGTGTTGGATTTTATCAAATAAATTTCCCCCAAAAATGCGACTTATACTCCAGTGCGACGTATATATGTTTTTTTCCTTCTTTTTTATGCATTTTCGGCCGGTGTGACGTATACTCCGGAGCGATTTATTATCCGAAAAATACGGTATTTGGAAAAAAAGATATAAAAAAATAACTAAAAACTTGTTGAAAAATAAACAAGTCATTCAATTATAAATAAAGATTTCTACACATAGAAGTAATCATCAACTTAAAGTGCCCTCTTTGGGGATTGTAATAGAGATCCATCTGGATTCAAGAACTTAATTCAAACATTTCTTCACAAAAAAAGAAATCTTTAACATCAATATTTATGGAACATGTCCGCAAAAAATCTAGCTGTCAACACAGAATATTGCATTGTTGCATTTCTTTTCACAGTTTATGAACTTACATTCCCATTTTGTTGAAGTATTATTCGATAAATATATTTATAAAGGATTTTTGAATTGTTGATATATGTTTAGAATATTTTTTTAAAATCTCACGTACCCCTTGGCAAACCTTCAAGTACCCCCAGGGGTACGCGTACCCCCATTTGAGAACCACTGATATAGAACATGCTATACGTTTACCAAACAATCTGTCACTCCTAATCGCTAAATCCCATGGAAATCTTATACGTCTAGTCCAGGGGTAGGGAACCTATGGCTCTAGAGCCAGATGTGGCTCTTTTGATGACTGCATCTGGCTCTCGGATAAATCTGAGCAGACATTGCTTAACACGATAAGTAATGAATAATTCCACATGTAATCACAGTTTTAAAAATAACGTTCAAAATATAAAACATTCTCATGCTTTTTTATGTTCAAGAAGTTGCGTTAATGGTAAGAAGTAATTTATTTATTATCGGTTAGTGTGGGGCTTGCCCTCCTGGGGGTTCTTCAGATCACCGGGCACCGACATGAGAGCCTGTTTTAGGGTTACAATATTGTTTTATTTTTCAATAAGTCTCTCAGTTGCTTTCCAGCAATTGTCTTTTTCTTTTTCGTCCTCACTCGCGCTCTGGCTCCAGCCCCAACCCTGTCTCTCCTCCTGGTTGCTGCTTATAACAGAGCGACAGGTGATTAGATAACAAGGCCCAGGTGGGCCGTCTACGCTGATTGAGGCCGATCCTGGCAACACCCCGCTTCGCTGCAGGCCCGCAGGCCACGCCCCCTCCACAGTTAGCTTCAGAATAACAATGTTTTTACAAAGAATAAGAGACCAATTATACTCTAGAAATGCTGGTCTTACTTAAAAATGCACGTGTTTAGTTGTGTACAGTGTTAAAAAATATTAAATAGTTCTTAGGGAAACACATTTTTAAATATTTGGCTTTTTGGCTCTCTCAGCCAAAAAGGTTCCCGAACCCTGGTCTAGTCCATGGGTGTCAAACTCTGGCCCGCCATGTAATTTCACTTGGCCCTTGAGGCAATATCAAATTAACATTAGAGCTGCTGTAACACTGCATTCACCGCTAACACTCTTACTTGCCAACACTCTCGATTTTCCCGGGAGACTCTCGAAGTTCAGTGCCCCTCCCTAATTTCATCCCGGACAACAATATTTGGGGTGGGCTTTAAAGGCACTGCCTTTGGCGTTCTCTACAACCTGTCTCCACGTCCGCTTTTCCTCTATAAAAAACAGCGTGCCGGCCCAGTCACATAATATATACGGCTTATACACACACACACAAGTGAATGCAAGGCATACTTGGTCAACAGCCATACAGGTCACACTGAGGGTGGCCGTATAAATAACTATAACACTGTTACAAATATGCGCCACACTGTGAACCCACACTGAACAAGAATGACATTTCGGGAGAACATCCGCACTTTAACACAACAGAACAAATACCCAGAACGCCTTGCAGCACTAACTCTTCCGGGACGCTACAATATACACCCCCCGCCATCAGGAAACCCCGTCCACCTCAACCCTACCGCCGAAAAGAGGCATTCCATTTTTATTGAAATTGTATTTGATATGCCATTGATATTTTTAAATTATTATTATTATTTGACACTTGATTTTGCATGTCACTATAAAGTTATATAAGCATAGCTTGTGCAAAATTCAATGCAAAACTTGTTTGGGTCCCTAATAAAAGGTTAATTTGTTCAACCTCGGCCCGCGGCTTTGTTCGGTTTGAAATTTTGGCCCACTCTGTATTTGAGTTTGAAACCCCTGGTCTACTCTGTTACGTGAATGAGCTAAATAATATTATTTGATATTTTACGGTAATGTGTTAATAATTTCACACATAAGTCGCTCCAGAGTATAAGTCGCACCCCTGGCCAAATTATGAAAAAAACTGTGACCTATAGTCCGAAAAATACTGTACTTTGAACTTGTCTTCTGGGTGTTGTTGGCTGTAGAGCTGCATCAGATAAAATTGCAAAGGTATCAACAGCAGTGCTGGCAGGGCAACTGAGGTGAGGTGAAAAGAGAGGAAAAAAAAAAAAAATCTAACATTCCTTGTCTGAGACTCTTTACACCTTTATGTGATCTATTTTTTTTTTTTTAATCGATCCTACAGCTGAGTATTTATATGGTGGAAGCATACATACACCATGACAGGGGTGGGGAACCTTTTTGGCTGAGAGAGCCAAGAAGCCAAATATTTTTAAAATGTATTTCCGTAAGAGCCATATAATATTTTTTTCAACACTGAACACAACTCAACGCGTGCATTTTCAAGTAAGACCAACATTTCTAGAGTATAATAGGTCTTTTATTCTTTGGAATAACATTGCTATTCTGAAGCTAACTGTGGAGGAGGCGTGGCCTGCAGGCCTGCAGCGAAGCGGGGTGTTGCCAGGGCCGACCTCGAAATCAGCGACAGGTGCGTAGATGGCCCAGCTGGGCCTTGTTTTCAAATCACCTGTCGCTCTGTTTATAAGCAGCAGCCAGGAGACTGCGAGAACGAAATAGAAAAAGACAATTACTGGAAAGCAACTGAGAGACTTATTGAAAAATAAAACAATATTGTAACCCTGGAACAGGCTTTCATGTCGGTGCTTGGTGGTCTGAAAACCCACAAGAGGGCAAGCCCCACACTAACCAATAATAAATAACTTCTTAACATTAACGCAACTTCTTGAACATAAAAATGCATGAGAATGTTTTATATTTTGAATGTGATTTTTCATTACAAGTGGAATTATTCATTACTCATCGTGTTAAGCAATGTCAGCTCAGATTTATCCGAGAGCCAGATGCAGTCATCAAAAGAGCCACACCTGGCTCTCGAGCCATAGGTTCCCTACCCCTGCACCATGACAACTTTCAGATAACGCGGTAAGGACGAGCGAAGTAAATACCAGCGTAATAAAGGTATGTAAAATACAGCTTTCAATGCAGCAGCAACCCGATCAACCATACGGACTTCCACGGCTCGTAGCTTTTCAGCCTTGAGGTTATGCAGTGAATGTTACATCGAAAAGCAAGAGACGGATATGAGAACGCAACAGCAAGAACAGGGAGAGAGAGAGAGAGAGCGACAGACAGAACCGATGCTGTGAAAAAAGGAAAACCCACCTCAGTCTGCAGCAGATTCCTGACGCAGAGAGCATATAAATGCAAAGAAAAATATTTTTAAAGAATCACAAAAAAACAACAGTAGCTATCACAGCGAAGCACTGGCCGAGAATTCCCAAAAAACAGTGAGCGGGGGGAAGAGATGGAGAGAAGACGGAGCGGGAGAACGACACAATGAATAATACAAGTCTAGCGGATGCGGCATATGATGATAACGTGGAACTGGGGTTGCGTGCCCGGGTGTGACGAGCAGGCGAGTGTCGGGCATGAGCGAGACAGAAAGAAGTGACACGAGACGATGAGTGGGAAGGAAAGGAGGTGGAAGGAGAAGCCTGAATAAAATGTGTGAGTTGGTAAGATGCATTAGAGGAAATGCCCCTCCCTCTTTACACTGACACACCCCCTCCTGTGCATAGTCAGCACAGGAGTAAGTATATGCTTTCAGTGAAACGGAGTGAGCCACAAGAAAACGTGTGGGATGGAGAGCAAAGAAGAAAAGCTTGTTGTGCTCGTTTCACTTTTATTGAAAGGGCCTCAGAGTTGACTGGAGTTGGAAAAATACGGCAATGCTTTAGTATGGGGAACATATTCACCGTTAATTAGTTGCTTATTAACATGCAAATTAGTCACATATTGGCTCTTAATTAGTCATTATTAATGCCTTATTCTGCATGGCCTTATTATACAACTAACCCTAGCCCAGGCATGTGATTTGACCACAATGAAAAAGACTGAAAAATGTTCCTCCTGGTACCCCAGCACCTCCAAAACCCTCAAATCTAGACTCCAAACATCCCAGAATAAGCTAATCCGGTTACTTTTAGACCTCCACCCCAGATCACACCTCAATCCAACCCACTTCTCCAAAGTGGGCTGGCTCAGGGTGGAGGACAGAGTAAAACAACTTGCACTGAGCCTAGTCTATAAAATCCGCTACACCTCCTTGATACCGAAGTACATGTCGAACTACTTCCTTAACGTAAATGAACGCCATAACCACAACACCAGGGGGAGCTCCACAAACCACGTTAAACCCAGATTTGGATCTAACAAAGGTCTAAACTCATTCTCTTTCTGTGCCACATCAATGTGGAATGCACTCCCAACAGGTATAAAAGTAAGTGCATCTCTATATTCCTTCAAAACCGCTCTAAAACAACACCTCCAGGCAACTTCAACACTTTACTAATACCCTCCTCCATTCACATCCCATCTCCCTGGATTATAAACAACTCAAATGTACTTCTAATGTATATACTTGTTCTTATGCTATCTGAACTCACTATGTTCTCTGCTGGCTGTACATATCCTACTAAATAAGACCTACACTGTTTCAATGTCCACATTTCTCTGTTGATGCAATTGTTGATGACTGAAGTTCTGATATCAACCAAAGCTCCTCATCCCACCCCCCGGATTGTAAATAATGTAAATAATTCAATGTACATACTATGATGATTAACTTGTGTGATGACTGTATTATGTTGATAGTATATATTTGTACCATGAATTGATTAACGTGGACCCCGACTTAAACAAGTTGAAAAACTTATTCGGGTGTTACCATTTAGTGGTCAATTGTACGGAATATGTACTGTACTGTGCAATCTACTAATAAAAGTATCAATCAATCAATCAATTCCGGGGGTCTGGGGGACAAAGGCCCCACACCCTTGTCCCCCCACCAGTGCACTGGCGAAGCTCCTGGTTTTTCACCAATTTAACATGCTAAAATTAACAAAGACAGCAAGCACCATTTGAAGAAAATATTCTAGTGTTAAGACATGAAAACATCATTAATAGAACATACATACCCCAATTATCCTAATGAATCACTGTATATCATGGGTGTCAAACTCTGGCCCGCGGGCCAAATTTGGCCTGCCGTGCAATTTCATTTGGCCCTTGAGGCAATATCAAATTAACATTAGAGCTGGCCCGCCGGTACAATACAGCGGCAGAGCTGCTGTAACACTGAATTCGCCGCTAATACTCATACTTGCCAAACCTCCCGATTTTCCAACCATTCTCCCGAATTTCTCCAGATTTCTACCCGGACAACAATATTGGGGGCGAGCCTAAAAGGCACTACCTTTAGCGTTGTCACGTCCGCTTTTCCTCCATACAAACAGCGTGCCGGCCAAGTCACATAACATATGCGACTTATACACACACTTAAGTGAATGCCAGCATACTTGCTCAACAGCCATACAGGTCACACTGAGAGTGGCCGTATAAATAACTTTAACACTGTTACAAATATGCGCCGCACTGTGAACCCACACCAAACAAGAATGGCCAACACATTTCGGGAGAACATCCGCACCGTAACACAACATAGACACAACAGAACAAATACCCACAAACCCTTGCAGCACTAACTCTTCCGGAACACTACAATATGCACCACCCGTTACCACCTAATCCCGCCCCCCACCCCACCCATCTCATTGTTTTTTAAGATTTATTAGCCTGTGGAAAAATGTAATGTTGATATTTACCTCAGAAGGCTGCAAATAGAAAAGAGGCATCAAATGTTTTATTTAGATTTTATTTATTTTACCATTGATGTTTTTTTTTTGTTTTTTGAAAGTTGATTTTGCACTATTAAGTTATATAAGTATTGCTCGTTCCATATTCAGTGGTAAAGCAAATCAATGTAGCAAACTGAGCAATAATTAACATTTTATTCATGCATTTTCTCTTGCTACTTCAAGGTTTAAATGTTAGATTTCTTTTTTATTGTTATTTTATTTTCAAATTTATTATTAGCCTGAGGAAAAAGTTCATTTTGATACTTACCTCAGAATGCAGCAAATAGAAAAAATGCACTCAATTTGTATTTAAATTTTATTTGATATGCCATTGATATTTTTTAATTATTAATATTATTATTTGAAACTCGATTTTGCATGTCACTATAAAGTTATATAAGCCTTGCTTTTTCAATATTCAATGCAAAACTTGTTTGGGTCCCTATTAAAAGGTTAATTTTTTCAACCTTGGCCCGCGGCTTTGTTCAGTTTTAAATTTCGGCCAACTCTGTATTTGAGTTTGACACCCCTGCTGTATATGGTTTAGTCCCAACAGTATTTAGTCACTAATATTTACATCTTGTGTTCATTTTACATCCACAGGTGTCACATTGATCAGTGTTATTATCTCCAGTTTCAGGGTATCTTCAGGTTTCAGCAAGTCAAATTTAAGACTTTTTAAGACCTTTTTAATGCCACCTTGAATGAAATTTAAGACTGAAAAAAATAATAAAAAATCTATAAATATAAGCGATGGTTGGGTTTCCCACTGTACTACAACCTCAATGACAATCAGTCAAGTTTACTTTTTGTATGTTTATTAATAAACAAACTGATAAGCACCACTCTGCCAGACAGCTTATCAAAAATCTTGAGATTGAAAAACTTTGACATCCAAAACAAACAAACAAACCAACAGCAACGCCAGTAAAAACATAATAACCAAGGTGAGGGTAAAAATAAATTACATTTGGTCAATAATAGTGCAAAACAGTATTATAACTTCAACAACAAAACATGGACATCCAGTTGTTTCTTCTTCGTGCTGTGATTCAGTGTTTCATTGAACATTAACACATACCGAGACCCGTTGACTTGGTCGAAGACCAGGTTTTGGATGTGAGGTGCTAATCAGTGTCTCGTAATATATGCTGTTTTATCCGTTCCGCAGAAAAATGTATTAGCAACCTGAGAATCAGGAAACATCACACGAAAAAGATCGCAAATCCCGTCATTTGGGGTGTAGGATTGGTGTGGAGCTCCCCAGGGTTTGGTCCTTGGCCCTGCACTCTTTAGCATATACATGCTGCCGCGACGTGACATCATACGCAAATACGGTGTCAGCTTTCACTGTTATGCTGATGACACCCAACTCTACATGCCCCTAAAGCTGACCAACACGCCGGATTGTAGTCAGCTGGAGGCGTGTCTTAATGAAATTAAACAATGGATGTCCGCTAACTTTGTGCAACTCAACGCCAAAAAAACGGAAATGCTGATTATCGGCCCTGCTAGACACCGACCTCTATTTAATAATACAACTTTATCATTTGACAACCAAACAATTAAACAAGGCGACACGGTAAAGAATCTGGGTGTTATCTTCGACCCACTCTCTCCTTTGAGTCACACATTAAAAGCGTTACTAAAACGGCCTTCTTTCATATCCGTAATATCGCTAAAATTCGCTCCATTTTGTCCACTAAAGACGCTGAGATCATTATCCATGCGTTTGTTACGTCTCGCCTCGACTACTGTAACGTATTATTTTCGGGTCTCCCCATGTCTAGCATTAAAAGATCACAGTTGGTACAAAATGCGGCTGCTAGACTTTAGAAAAGAACATGAAAGTTTGATCATATTACTACGCCTGTACTGGCTCACCTGCACTTGCTTCCTATACACTTAAGATGTGACTTTAAGGTTTTACTACTTACGTATAAAATAATACACGGTCTAGCTCCAGCCTATCTTGCCGATTGTATTGTACCATATGTCCGGCAAGAAATCTGCGTTCAAAGGACTCCGGCTTATTAGTGATTCCCAAAGCCCAAAAAAAGTCTGCGGGCTATAGAGCGTTTTCATTTCGGGCTCCAGTACTCTGGAATGCCCTCCCGGTAACAGTTCGAGATGCCACCTCAGTAGAAGCATTTAAGTCTCACCTTAAAACTCATTTGTATACTCCAGCCTTTAAATAGACTCCTCTTTTAGACCAGTTGATCTGCCGTTTGTTTTCTTTTTCTCCTATGTCCCACTCTCCCTTGTGGAGGGGGTCCGGTCCGATCCGGTGGCCATGTACTGCTTGCCTGTGTATCGGCTGGGGACATCTCTGCGCTGCTGATCCGCCTGCCAATCCGCCTCCACTTGGGATGGTTTCCTGCTGGCTCCGCTGTGAACGGGACTCTCGCTGCTGTGTTTGGTGGAGTTGGATCCGCTTTGGACTGGACTCTCGCGACTGTGTTGGATCCAATATGGATTTAACTTTCACAGTATCATGTTAGACCCGCTTTCGTCCTCTCCAAGGTTCTCATAGTCATCATTGTCACCGACGTCCCACTGGGTGTGAGTTTTCCTTGCCCTTATGTGGGCCTACCGAGGATGTAGTAGTGGTTTGTGTTGTGGTTTGTGCAGCCCTTTGAGACACTAGTGATTTAGGGCTATATAAGTAAAGTTTGATTGATTGATTGATTGATTGATGTTTCACCACAGTGTGCAAGATCCATAACACCTCGGATTTTAATGTTGCTGTCCCGCCGAAGATCAGTGTCAGGTCAGTGCTGCTAGCGGCAGTTGTTGCTAGCTGGGGGGGCGTTGGCGCTGGACGCACGCAGAATTGAGAGATGCCCGGTGTTTGTTTTTGGCTCTCTGCCGCGATTTTATGCTTACCGCACTGCATGTGCAATTCGACCGCTGTAATTCCCATGGTGCCAAGTTTGAAATCCCTCTGACAAAGTACGCACCTGGCCTCCTCGGGATTGGCAACAGGCTTAAGTCAGCTTTTAAACCGGCTGTCCTCCAGCCAACGCTCGCAAAACTTGCATTTCCCCATGCTGACTGAAAGGTGGGACGCGAGGAAGAAAGGAAGGAGTCTGCGCGCGACCCGACTATGCGCGCGACTGACACTGAAATCACTCACTTTTACTCAAAGACGTGCCGTAACTTTTACTCAAAGACGTGCCCAGAAAAAAAAACAAAAAAAACTGGCCCGACAATTTAAGACCATTGAGTACTGAATTCAAGACCATCTTAAGAATTTCTAATAAATGTAATACTTTTTAAGG
Organism: Nerophis ophidion; assembly: GCF_033978795.1. NCBI lineage: Eukaryota > Metazoa > Chordata > Actinopteri > Syngnathiformes > Syngnathidae > Nerophis > Nerophis ophidion. Next base: position 64,081,862 of record NC_084612.1, read on the forward strand.
CCTTAATTTTAGATACATGAATTTAAGACTTTTTAAGACTTTTTAAGGATCCGCGGATACCCTGAGTTTATTTACAGTATTACCACATTACTTTAGTTCACTTCACACATTTACTTGCTCGGAGAGCCCTAACATGAGCTTTCCTTGCAAATTTCTGAGCAGCCTGCATTTTCCTTTAGGTCTTTGCTTTTGTAGCTTCTTTTTTTTGGATTTCACTGTCAACTTCTGCCTCTTGGACTCTCTTTCCACTTCCATCTGCTCTAGATCATCCCTGTACCTCTTGCTTGAGGTTCTGACCTTGAGACACAGTTTTCCGTTGACAGGGTCCATGACAATAATATATTTTCGCGTGGCTTTTTATTTTCAGAAAAAAACATTTATATTTCGCAAAGCAATAATTGGTTAATTTTTAAAACAAACATGCGTATTTCGCAAGCAAATATTTTTTAGCTTACCTCTTTATTAACTACCCTGTCTGCAACTGAAGTGGGTTGTTTGGGTGGATCTTTCCTCTCAATGTCTACGGCAGTTGTCGATGTAAACAAAGGATGAAGTCCGTAAAGTTTGCTCACTTTCGGTTGACATTCAAAAGTACCAGCTAGTGAAAAGTTTGTTTTCCTTGCTTCAAGTTGTTTCAAAGGTTTTTGGCGTTTCGCATGTACTTTCAAAGCCTTGAAACCCTGAGATCCATAGTCAATATTATCATGACACCACGTGCACAAAACTTTTCCGGAATAAAATCGCCGAACAAAGTCGTAACTCCCTTCTTCCCAACAGTATCAGTGATTTCCCTTTCCATCCAGTCCCACCGAAACTTATTTTTGACATGTTTATCAATTTATTTTACTCGTGAAGCGTCCTTTCTCTCGAGAACCGACATTGTTTACATTTGGAAAATGGCGGTAATAACGTCATCATTCATAACAGATGTCCTGATTGGTCACAAGGAACACATCGACCAATCAACTACCTGACCCAGCAACACTCAGAACTGCAATAAACAGATCAATTGAGGAGACACAAACACGACACAGAGCAAACCAAAAGTAGTGAAACGAAAATAAATATTATCAACAACGGTATCAATATTAGTTATAATTTCAGCATAGCAGTGATTAAAATCCCTCACTGACATTATCAGACATTTATAAAAAATTAAAAAAAAAGAACAATAGTGTCACAGTGGCTTACACTTGCATCACATCTCATAAGCTTGACAACACACTGTGTCCAATATTTTCACAAAAATAAAACAAGTGATATTTTTGGTTCGTTTAATAGTTAAAACAAATTTACATTATTGCAATCAGTTGATAAAACATTGTCCTTTACAATTGTAAAAGCTTTTTTAAAAAAAAATCTACTACTCTGCTAGCATGTCAGCAGACTGGGGTAGATCCTGCTGAAATCCTATGTATTGATTGAATACAGAAACGTTTTGAATCGGAAAAATATAGTTTTATAATCGAATCGCGACCCTAAGAATCGATATTGAATCGAATCGTGGGACACCCAAAGATTCGCAGCCCTAGTAAGCACAAACTGTCATGATGCAAATAAAGGGGAAAGTAATTTATTTTAATTTTTATTTATTTTACATCAGATTGTTGTGTTTACCAGGTGACTGACTGAACAGGTGGCTGAGTTGGAAGGTGGGCTCTTGCACGGACCCTGGGTCGCATTAGGTGTCGAGCAATTGCAGTGTCAACCTTTAAACTATTCATTAGTTCTTCATATTTTTTAAAGGGGAACATTATCACAATTTCAAAAGGGTTAAAAACAATAAAAATTAGTTCCCAGTGGCTTGTTGTATTTTTTTGTTTTTTTTCAAAATTTTACAGGTCTCTGAATATCCCTAAATAAAGCTTTAAAGTGCCTTACTTTCGCTATCTTCGAAATCACTATCCATTTCCCTGTGACGTCATACAGAGCTGCCAATGTAAACAAACAATGGGAATACCACAGAAAGATATAGTGACATTAGCTCGGATTCAGACTCGGATTTCAGCGGTTTAAGCGATTCAACAGATTACGCATGTATTGAAACAGACAGTTGGAGTATGAAAGTATTGAAGAAGAAACTGAAGCTATTGAGCGAATAGCTATTGACGCTATTCATAGCCATAGCATGGCCGAATAGCTGCGTTAGCATCGCCGGTAAAATGTGCGGACCAAACGATCAGGACTTTCGCATCTTGTGACACTGGAGCAACTTAAATCCGTCGACTTGTAAGTGTTTTTATTGCATTAAATGTGGGTGGAAGGAAATGTAATATAGTTGCAAATGCATCTGCAGGTTATCCATACATCTCTGTTCCATGTCTGCTTTAGCACCGCCGGTAATTAGCATGTTAGCATCGATTAGCGTAGCATGTTAGCATCGATTAGCTGGCAGTCAACATCAACAAAACTCACCTTTGTGATTTTGTTGACTATCGTTGCAAATGCATCTGCAGGTTTTCCATACATCTCTGTGCCATGTCTGCTTTAGCACCGCCGGTAAATAGCATGTTAGCATCGATTAGCGTAGCATGTTAGCATCGATTAGCTAGCAGTCACGCAGCGACCAAATATATCTGATTAGCACATAAGTCAACATCAACAAACTCACCTTTGTGATTTCGTTGACTTTATCGTTGCAAATGCATCTGCAGGTTATCCATACATCTCTGTGCCATGTCTGTCATCGCCGGTAAAATGTGGAGACACTTTGGTACATTCAATAGGGGTCTGGCGGCAGACACTTTCGCATCTTCGGGCCAGTGGTGCAACTTGAATCCCTCCCTGTTATTACACCCTCCGACAACACACCGACGAGGCATGAGTTCTCCAAAGTTCCAAAAAATAGTCGAAAAAACGGAAAATAACGGAGCTGAGACCCAATGTTTACAATGTGTTGAAAATGAAAATGGCGGCTGTGATACCTAGGCAACGTCACATTCTGACGTCATCGCCTCCAGAGCGAAAAACAGAAAGGTGTTTAATTCGCCAAAATTCACCCATTTAGAGTTTGGAAATCGGTTAAAGAAATATTTGGGTTTTTTTCTGCACCATCAAGGTATATATTGACGCTTACATAGGTCTGGTGATAATGTTCCCCTTTAATTACGTTTTTAAATGTACTTTTCCACAAAGGGACATGATTACAACATAACATCCTACACTGAGATCCAGCACCATGACCGTCAATGCACCTACAATGCACTTTTTGTCCTGTGTCTACACATTGTCCTCAGTGCTTGGCCTTGCATACAAAAACATGTCCTCTAATGGAAACAAGCTGCGTCAGCATGAACTCAAGTGTGATATTAGCACGCATTTCAGCATCGGTTCTCTCTGCCATTATCACTAAGAGCCCTGCGTGTTAGTGTGTAAAGAAGAGGCGCTCACAAAGAGAATGGTCAGTAAGTACATTTCGTACAATTAGAAAAAACAAGTGGGTGGTTTAAGTAGATGCATGTTAAGGCTGTCCAAACAAATACTGCATGTTGATTCATTTCTCTTTATAATAAATAGTCAAACAACAATACAAATTAAATAAACTCAAAATTAAAGTTGCAGCTCTGAGTTTGAAGGCCTACTGAAACCCACTACTGCCCACCACGCAGTCAAAAAGTTTATATATCAATGATGAAATATTAACATTGCAACACATGCCAATCCTGCCGGGTTAGTTTACTAAATTTCAATTTTAAATTTCCCGGGAGTTTTTTCTTGAAAACGTCGTGTAATGATGACGTGTACGCGTGACGTCACGGGCTGTTGGGGAATATGAGCGCTGCGCACACACGCAGCTAAAAGTCGTCAGCTTCAACGGCATAATTACACAGTATTTTGGAGATCTGTGTTGCTGAATCCTTTGCAATTTGTTCAATTAATATTGGAGAAGTCAAAGTAGAAAGATGGAGTTGGGAAGCTTTAGCCTTTAGCCACACAAACACACGGTGATTCCTTGTTTAAAACTCTCGGAGGTGAAACTTTACTATGGATCACAGCGAACATGGATCCAAACCGAATGTCAACCAGCAGGTTTCGGTGAAAAAATTGTGGTAAAAAGTCGCTTCTTACAGGATATCAGCTGAGCTTGTGCCGTCCATAGCTGCCGTCGACTTCCCTGAGACACTGGCATCAAGACATCCGTGGACACACACCTCTATCTATCTATCAGGTACTGTTAAACTCACTAAAACACTAGCAACACAATAGAAAAATAAGGGATTTCCAGGAATTATCCTAGTAAATGTGTCTAAAAACATCAGAATCCGTCCCAATGCAATCGCGTTTTTTTCTTTTTCTAGTCCGTCCCTATCAATATCCTCAAACACGAATCTTTAATCCTCGCTCAAATTAATGGGGAAATTGTCGTTTTCTCGGTCAGAATAGCTGTTTTTGTTGGAGGCTCTCATTAAAAACAATGTGAGGAAGTGAGGAGCCATCAACATGTGACGTCATCGTCTGCGACTTCCGGTAGAGGCAGGGCTTTTCTCTTAGCACCGAAAGTTGCAAATTTTATCGTGGTTGTTCTCTACTAAATCCTTTCAGCAAAAATATGGCAATATCGCAAAATGATCAAGTATGACACATAGAATGGACCTGCTATCCCTGTTTGAATAATAAAATCTAATTTCAGTAGGCCTTTAAGTAATAAGCACTACAGAATACTGATTGGATAATGGTAAAATATCCAAAGTTGCTCTTGTTGTATGGAACAATAATGGTCATGATAACATTTGTGTGATCTGTTTTCTATTATGGAAAACAATTCCTGTTAATGCACATTTGGAAACCAGGTGTATTCCCCAAAAAAAGCCGAATGGTTAGCTGTATCTCCATGACACAGCACACAGAAAGATGATCGGAAACAGGAGTCCTTGGCTACTTTCTAAGTAGTTTCATTGTCACCATAATCCTTGCTCATCTTTGCTATACTTGACACTTGTTCAATGTCATGAAATGTGGTACCCTTTATTCTGCAGGGTCATTATGCAGTAAGATTTGGTTACATGAAAAAAGGACAAGCACCGATGACATTGCAAATTTCAGCCTGCCAGAGGCACAGCGGCCTGTATTACTGTATTGATCTGAATAGAAAACTACTTTTTTTGCTAGGAAAAAAAGCCTCGAAAAGACAATTTGTCTCATATTCAAAGACTAGAGATATACACACAAATCAAAACAGGAGTCATTTAACGACGAGTGAGAGCTTTTCTTTTCATGACACACAAGCGCACTAATTTTAAGATAATGGTGATCAATGAAGCAGACTGAAAGATCTATCAACCTACATACTTTGCTCCATTTACAACCACTTACCATTAGGACTCGGCGATATATCGAGTTTGGAAGATAAGTTGATATATTTTTTAAACAAGATATGAATTTAAGAAAATGCCGTAATATCGATATAATTCATTTCACGTTAAAATGACCAAACACCTCTTTCTTTTTGTGTTCCGTGTTCACCCCCGTTTCCCACTCCCTCTCAAAACTCCACGGAAAACTAAACCCCTCCCTTTCCTCCTTCCAAGACGTGCTTGTACGTAGGGCTGGGCGATATGGCCTTTTTTTAAGAAGGTGCGCTTGTTTTAAGTCTCTGTGAGAAGAAGAGACAAGAAAGAGGGAGAGACGCATGCAGTTTAATGCCCGCAGCTTAAAACAACTGCGTGAGAACGTATACTCGAACATCACGATAGTCATTTTCTAAATGGCGATTTATCGCATATATCGCCCAGCCCTACTTGCACGTATAAGAACATCCATGATTGGTTGGTTGTTTACTATGACGAGTCAAAATATTGGTTAACATGTAATAGCCACAGAGGTCCATCCATCCATATATATATATTATATATATATTAGAGATGGCAATTATATCATCCGCAACCGCATCACTAAAGTCGTCATCCACCCGCAATACACCCGAACCAACATTTCATCAAAGCCACACCCCCCGCCCGTTGTTACATATCTAATATAGACGATGCACGGCATTAGTGAGGTTAGAAAGTGTAACTCCCTCCAAATAAGCACGGACACAATGGCTTTCTTGAACTGATTTATTTGAAGGCTTACTTTCCCTTCAAATTCACCGTGAAAACTGTAATAAATAAAGCACGTTACAAACGTAAAAAATAATAACATGCACAGCATGTGGATCAAACATTTTACCGAGTAAAATACCAACAAATGACAAATACCTCGTTGGCCATACCCGGAAGTAGCTTCCTTACATCCGTCGACGGACCAAACGAGACACTTCAAAATAAAAGTTTGCCCACATACTGTTTCAAAGAGTGCTGCTCGTTTTTCGTATGTGGGTAACAACATTTAACTATTTATAAATGGTTGATTTCTATAGGCTAGTAAGGTAAAGTGTTGTACCTGACAAGTTTGGGCTACCTTGCTTCTGCAGCCTTCATCAGAGGTGTCACGTGATGTTAGCGTGACGTCATCTGTGACGTGATATATGGATTGTACCATCAAGAGTTGTCAGGTACAACACTTTACCTACTAGCCTATAGAAATCAACCATTTATAAATACACGTCAGTAGGCTAAATGAACCTCTTCAACATAACATTTAACTATGTATAATGTAGCGGCTGGCTACGGGGTGTTAGCCAATGACTTAGGCTGGGGGGCGGGACTTCCGGGAGAGATAGGGAAGTGACGTTATCGACAGGAAGTGAGAGTTTGAGTTGTCCCGGGAAAAGCGTTAGAGACATGAGAGCTGTTGTGTGGTTGTATTACATCTTGTGCAAAAAAGACAAGACAAACGAAGACATTTTATGAGCCTACATTCCTGGGATTATTACAATATATATTTCCGAATTGCTTCAACCGCCACCCGCCCGAATCTATTTAAAATCTATTTTTTCGTCATGTCACCCGCCCGACCCGCGGTTGGGACTGCAAACCGCGCATCCCTAATATATATATATATATATATATATATATATATATATATATATAAAAATGTGAGTGTGAATGTTGTCGGTCTATCTGTGTTGGCCCTGCGATGAGGTGGCGACTTGTCCAGGGTGTACGCCGCCTTCCGCCCGAATGCAACTGAGATGGGCTCCAGCGACCCTCCGCTACCCCGAACGGGACAAGCGGTAGAAAAATGGATGGATGGATATTGCCAGTCACAATTAACTTGTGCTCAGCTGGGAAAATAAGTATATACTAATGTCATCCTTTTATCTAATACTATGTACCGTTACAGGCGTATTCAATAATCATGCTAATATAAAAAATGTAACTTAATAAAATGTGGGGATATAAAAGCCATCCGGTTCTATCAGAACCAGGCGGAAGCGGAAATTGACGTCACAGACCACCTGGAGCACCTGGCAGCGAAGGCTTTTTGCTACGGAGCCACTTACGGAATCCTCATTTTCGACCGTTTTTGTGGACCTACCATTGGCCTGTGGAGAACTGGGACGAACAGAGACTCTTACCAGGAGGACTACGAGTTGGATGTCGGTCTCTGCTAGAAGTCCCGCCTCTAACCTGAATATCACTCCCTGATTGGTTGCCGGTTTCATGCTAACTTACGTGTGATTGGCTGTCCCCGCTGTCACTCCTGCTTGTAAAAGCTAGCCTACATGCTAGTTGCTAGCGACCGCACTAGAGGCAGTGCAACTGTCAGTGTAAGTTGTCAAGATGTTCGGCATTTGTTGTTCCTGGCACACGGTAGCTAGATGGATTTTAATATAAGTGCTGTGATTTACATTGTGTTTGTGTCTGTTTGCGTGCGTGCTGTAGATTTTGAAAGATGTCAATGAAAAGAAAAGTGGATATAAGAGACTTCTTTAGGAGTCAAACTGTAAGTTACTTCAAGGGTGTATAGAGGCTCAACAATATTGAATAATTAAACAATATATGACTCCAGTCACGCCCCTTAGAGTGCTATAATGAGCATATACCATGGACTGGAGTGATATATTGCTTTTATAAAACGGTTACCAATAAAGGCAATATGAAATAGGAATACTCAATCAATTTAATGTAGTTTTATTCAAGCAGAAATACATATTATCCAATAAAATAGCCTCACTGTGGAAAAAACAGTCCCACATATCCAGACGTTAGCTCCAAATTAGCACTGCATCTCGTCTTTTTCTCCGCTTTTTTTCAGGTGAAAGTCAATGCTCAGTCCCCTCTACCATTGTTAACCCTCCCTGTAGGTGAAAGTTAACCTTAAACATGTGGATTCAACTACTTTAGTCTCCGTTTTTTTAACATCGTAAAAACATCAGCTGTCTTTTACTGCGGACTGCAACAGTCCGTTGTCATGGATACATGACAACAACTTCCATCCATACCAGTCATACGTGCCTGAGGCGGAGTGATAGCCTACGATGTGATAAGGCTTTAGAATAGCAGCCGTGCTCAATATTTAAACCACGGTTAACAGCCAATCAGATCGCCGGATTTCACCTTTCCGTTTTATTTTTTTTTTAGTTTCATGTAACATTTTTACATTACAAAAGCTGCAATAGAAAGAAGTAGTTGAAGGGAAAAATCGTGAGTGATTTAAACACAAGTTGGGGAAAAGATTATTACAGTTCATTTATGTTTATTTACAATGTTGTATTGCGTTAATGTATTTCTGATGTTGTTGATGGACAGTAGGCTATGTTAATTGACAGTATGATGCACAGTTGCACTACAGCCCTACACTAAAGAGTAAAGATGAGAACTCTTCGAAGTTGTCTCCTTTGCTTTCATTTTAGTTACTTTACCCTATAACATCTGCATGACGTGAAATTATGATTGCTAATGGGAAAAAAAAAAAGAAGAAGTAAACTTTCAGAGTGTTGCCTTGGAGCACTTTTGTGTCCCCACCAATCTCAAAATCAAACCTACTCCCTTGCGCTATGTGCATGTCAAGTTCGTAAATTTGGGGACTTTGGGGAATTATATGTGCTGTATTAACTTTGGAGAGGTGAACGGCACTTTGCGCTGTGGGAGTGAGTGTGTTTGATTTGTATTGGCGGGTTATATGGGCGGGAGGGGGGAGATGTTTGTTATGCGGGATTCATCTGTGGTATATTAAATATAAACCTGATCGTGTTGTGGATAACAGTTACAGTATAAATGTATCGGGTTTATTTATAGTTTTAGTCGTTCCCAGCTGAATATCAGGTCCCACACGTGACTCCTTCATTTGCGTAGTGGCATCCACACCTGGAGAACTTGGGTGCGTTTGTTACAAAGATTAGAGCAAAACACTAGGGAAAGGCCAATCAGAGACAAAATAGGATGGGTCATGGAACCAAGAAGGTAAATTACAACAGAAATCCAAAATGATGACGAGAAAGTCGTAGAAGAGGAAATACACAAGCGGGCAATTTATATATTAAAAAAAAATAGTGGAAGATGGCAGAGGGATTCTCTTCTTTAGATGTTTCATTTAGCGATGTAGACCACGTCCAGGAAACCCACAGTGTCTACTTGGCCACATTAGGAAAAAAGTATAGGTCTGGATAAAACATTCATTTGAGTTGTTTACCATCCATCCATCCATCTTCTTCCGCTTATCCGAGGTCGGGTCGCGGGGGCAGCAGCCTAAGCAGGGAAGCCCAGACTTCCCTCTCCCCAGCCACTTCGTCTAGCTCTTCCTGGGGGATCTCGAGGCGTTCCCAGGCCAGCCGGGAGACGTAGTCTTCCCAACGTGTCCTGGGTCTTCCCCGTGGCCTCCTACCGGTTGGACGTGCCCTAAACACCTCCCTCGGGAGGCGCTCAGGTGGCATCCTGACCAGATGCCCGAACCACCTCATCTGGCTCCTCTCGATGTGGAGGAGCAGCGGCTTTACTTTGAGTTCCTCCCGGATGGCAGAGCTTCTCACCCTATCTCTAAGGGAGAGCCCCGCCACACGGCGGAGGAAACTCATTTCGGCCACTTGTACCCGTGATCTTATCCTTTCGATCATGACCCAAAGCTCATGACCATAGGTGAGGATGGGAACGTAGATCGCCCGGTAAATTGAGAGCTTTGCCTTCCGGCTCAGCTCCTTCTTCACCACAACGGATCGATACAACGTCTGCATTACTGAAGACGCCGCACCGATCCGCCTGTCGATCTCACGATCCACTCTTCCCCCACTCGTGAACAAGACACCTAGGTACTTGAACTCCTCCACTTGGAGCAGGGTCTCTTCCCCAACCCGGAGATGGCACTCCACCCTTTTCCGGGAGAGAACCATGGACTCGGATTTGGAGGTGCTGATTCTCATTCCGGCCGCTTCGCACTCGGCTGCGAACCGATCCAGTGAGAGCTGAAGATCCCGGCCAGATGAAGCCAACAGGACCACATCGTCTGCAAAAAGCAGAGACCTAATCCCGCGGCCACCAAACCGAAACCCCTCAATGCCTTGACTGCGCCTAGAAATTCTTTCCATAAAAGTTATGAACAGAATCGGTGACAAAGTTGTTTACCATGTAAAACCAAATCAAAACTGTTCTCCAGTTGCCATATGTCGCACAAGAAATGTTGCCAAATATGTATGCCAAAGTGAGGAAGATGATAGCCGCACAATTAAGTTAAGTCACTTACTTGGTGCTGACCAGAACCGTACGTGTGTGACGGTTCATTGCATCGTCGACTGGGAATTAAAAAGTGCCTGCCTGCATTTTTTTTTTTTTATCTGAGTTTGATATATTTTGTATTATTCGCACATCTATGTTATTTATCTTACGCAGAAAGAATATTTTTCCATTTTATTTATGTTACACAGTGGGGCCAAAAAGTATTTAGTCAGCCACCGATTGTGCAAGTTCTCCCACTTAAAATGATGACAGAGGTCTGTAATTTTCATCATAGGTACACTTCAACTGTGAGAGACAGAATGTGAAAAAAAATCCAGGAATTCACATTGTAGGAATTTTAAAGAGTTTATTTGTAAATTATGGTGGAAATTAAGTATTTGGTCAACCATTCAAAGCTCTCAACTGATGGAAGGAGGTTTTGGCTCAAAATCTCACGATACATGGCCCCATTCATTCTGTCCTTAACACGGATCAATCGTCCTTTCCCCTTAACAGAAAAACAGCCCTAAAGCATGATGTTTCCACCCCCATGCTTCACAGTAGGTATGGTGTTCTTGGGATGCAACTCTTCTTCCTCCAAACACGACAAGTTGAGTTTATACCCAAAAGTTCTATTTTGGTTTCATCTGAGCTCATGACATTCTCCCATGTGCTCTCTGGCAAACTTCAGACGGGCCTGGACATGCGCTGGCTTAAGAAGGGGGACATGTCTGGCACTGCAGGATTTGATTCCCTGTCGGCGTAGTGTGTTACTGATGGTAACCTTTGTTACTTTGGTCCCAGCTCTCTGCAGGTCATTCACCAGGTCCCCCTGTGTGGTTCTGGGATTTATGCTTAACAGTCTCATGATCATTTTGACCCCACAGGATGAGATCTTGCGTGGAGCCCCAGATCGAGGGATATTATCAGTGGTCTTGTATGTCTTCCATTTTCTGATAATTGCTCCCACAGCTGATTTTTGCTTGCCTATTATGTAGATTCACTCTTCCCAGTCTGGTGCAGGTCTACAATTATTTTCCTGGTGTCCTTCGACAGCTCTTTGGTCTTGGCCATAGTGGAGTTTGGAGTCTTGACTGTTTGAGGCTGTGGACAGGTGTCTATTATACAGATAAGTTCAAACAAGTTCCATTAATACAGGTAACGAGTGGAGGACAGAAGAGCTTCTTAAAGAAGAAGTTACAGGTCTGTGAGACCCAGAGAGCTTCCTTGTTTGAAGTGACCAAATACTTATTTTCCACTGTAATTTCCAAATAAATTCTTTAAAATTCCTACAATGTGAATTCCTGGATTTTTTTTTCACATTCTGTCTCTCACAGTTGAAGTGTGCCTATGATGAAAATTACAGACCTCTGTCATCATTTTAAGTGGGAGAACTTGCACAATCGGTGGCTGACTAAATACTTTTTTGCCCCACTGTATAATTGTGTGCTACTTGAACAGTTTATTTTCTGTGCTGTTAATACCCATCTTGACTAACTGGATTAATAAAAGTGCCACTGACAGTTTACAGTACAGTTGTCATTCACTTCAATTTCAGTGAATCTCCCTCAAAACATTATATATCTATATGTATACTTTCACCGGAAAATATATCGAGATATAAATCGAATATCGAGTTTAAGTAAACATACATTGAGATATACTTATTCGGCCATATCACCCAGCCCCATCGCATGCTCTGGGGAATTCTGGCCATTTCTGTCCAGTTGGTCACATGATTCTTTAACTGTGCCTCAGTATCTCGCCTTCAGCCGTAGCAAGGCCTTGCGTTTAAGCCTCGTCCACACGCAAACACTTACTTTTTCCTTAAAAACACAAACTTTTGGAAACACTGGCCAAGATGAAGAGTTGCAAAAATATTACTTCTTTTTATCATTTTAGTGACTGAGACCTTTTTGGGTTCACAGGACCTTTAATGTTCACCAAAATTATATTATATTATATTATATTCAGTTTAGTTCAGTTCAGTTTCAGTTCATTTCGAACAAGCATACAACACAATATAATTCATCACGTTTCCACTTGTTTCATAACAGCACGTCCGAAAAGGAGTAGGAAGAAGCTGAGTTTTTTAATCCTACCCCTTGTAATGTTATCATATTTCCTTGTTCTCTGTAACATAACAGTGAACAAATAAATAATATTTGTCTCAAGCAAAATATATATATATATATATATATATATATATATATATATATATATATATATATATATATATATATATATATATATATGACATTCATCATAATTCTTGTTCTGTGTACTTTGTGAAAACCTGTAGTTTGAACAGTCTCTTAAACTGAATCATATTGGTGCTTTGTTTGATTTATTTGGTTAATCCATTACATAATTTAATTCCACATACTGATATGCTAAAGGTTTTAAGTGTTGTAAGAGCATACAAATGTTTTAAATTAACATTTTCCTCGAAGGTTGTATTTCTCCTCTTTTGTTGAGAATATTTTTTGTACATTTTTGGGTAGTAGGTTATAGTTTGCTTTGTACATACAAACCCCGTTTCCATATGAGTTGGGAAATTGTGTTAGATGTCAATATAAACGGAATACAATGATTTTCGAATCATTTTCAACCCATATTCAGTTGAATATGCTACAAAGACAACATATTTGATGTTCAAACTGATAAACATTTTTTTTTTTTGCAAATAATCATTAACTTTAGAATTTGATGCCAGCAACACGTGACAAAGAAAATGGGAAAGGTGGCAATAAATACTGATAAAGTTGAGGAATTCTCATCAAACACTTATTTGGAACATCCCGCAGGTGTGCAGGCTAATTGGGAAGAGATGGTGCCATGATTGGGTATAAAAACAGCTTCTGTGAAATGCTCAGTCATTCACAAACAAGGACGGAGCGAAGGTCACCACTTTGTGAAGAAACAGTTTAAGAACAACATTTCCCAACGGTCTATTGCAAGGAATTTCGGAATTTCATCATCCACGGTCCGTAATACCATCAAACTGGAAAAATCACTGAACATAATCGACAATATAACGGACTTTCGTTCCCTGAGGCGGTACTGCATCAAAAAGCGACATCAGTGGGTAAAGGATATCACCACATGGGCTCAGGAACACTTCAGAAAGCCACTGTCAGTAACTACAGTTTGTCGCTACATCTGTATGTGCAAGTTAAAACTACTATGCAAAGCCAAAATCATGTATCAACGACACCCGGAAACCCCGCCGGCTTCTCTGGGCTCGAGCTCAGCTAAGATGGACTGATGCAAAGTGGAAAAGTGTTCCATGGTCTGACCAGTCCACATTTCAAATTATTTTTTGGAAACGATGAACGTCCTGTCATCCGGACCAAAGAGAAAAAGAACCATCAGGACTGTTCTAGGTGCAAAGTTGAAAAGCCAGCATCTGTGATGGTATGAGGTGTATTTGTGCCCAAGGCATGGGTAACTTACACATCTGTGAATGCACCATTAATGCTGAAAGATACATACAGGTTTTGGAGCAACATATGTTGTCATCCAAGCAACGTTATCATGGACGCCCTTGCTTATTTCAGCAAGACAATACCAAGTCACTTGTTACAACAGCGTGGCTTCATAGTAAAAGAGTGCGGGTACTAGACTGGCCTGCCTGTAGTCCAGACATGTCTCCCATTGAAAATGTGTGGCACATTATGAAGCCTAAAATACCACAACGAAGATCCCGGACTGTTGAACAACTTAACCTCTACATAAAACAAGAATTGGAAAGAATTCCACCTGAAAAGCTTCAAAAATGTGTCTCCTCAGTTCCCATAGGTTTATTGAGTGTTGTTGAAAGAAAAGGTGATGGAACACAGTGGTGAACATGCCCTTTCCCAACTACTTTGGCACGTGTTGCAGCCATGAAATTCTAAGTTAATTTTTATTTGCAAAAAAAAAATACAGTTTATGAGTTTGAACATCAAATATCTTGTCTTTGTAGTGCATTCAATTGAATATGGGTTTGAAAAGGATTTGCAAATCATTGTATTCCGTTTATATTTACATCTAACACAATTTCCTAACTCATATGGAAACAAAGTTTGTCATTTTAGCTGTTCGCAAATGCACCAAATCGTTAAATTTCAATATTAGTGATTCAACAAATAAAAGGGTTTGTATGTTCCCTACTGTATATCCAACATTATGTATTATTCTAACTGATCATTTTTGTAACACAGTTAGTGAATGAAGCGCATACTTGTAGTTGTTTCTCCAATTTTATACATAATAACTCTGATATGGTAACACTAGTGAGCAGTAAAGAATATAAAGCGATTTTGGTTTTGAAAATGAAAAATGTAAAGTATTCCTTGATCACTGCGGGTTCCAAGTCAAGACTTGGGTGTTGATGCTGGGCGTCGGCTTTCTGAGGGTAAGTCTCGTCCGGCCCTACTTCCTCAGCAGTATCTGCTTGAGCATGATGTCGCACATTTCTTATGACGAACCAACATGTGCATAAACCAACACTGAGGCACATGTAATTGCAAATGATTGATATTAGATGACGACTTCAACTTTCCCCTCTGCAACTCACCGCCATAAACAGACTGCAGACTTGAGGGATACGCTAATTAACTGGGATTAGCCAGTGAGTGACATCACAAATCTGTCCACTTGATGTTTTGCCTTAGTAATGTCGAGTTCATGAACCTTCCGCCGACAATATCGAGCTAAAATGTCAGCACAATTATTTGCTGAAGATGACAAAAATATCAATATTAGATAACGTCCATTTGGCTTGGAAATTGCCAATCAGCTCTGAAATGTATCCGCTGGATCAAAACAGAGCAAGCCGGGCGAGCGACCGAGCCAGAGCTTCTTCATCTCCAGGCCTTACGAAAGTAGTTGATCTAATCAGGAAACACGAAGTGCTGCTCAAATTGCATCATTAGCTTAACCAATGACTCAGTCACTGTGACTTTTGCAAAAGCCCCCTGCCCACACCAACACCCCCCAACCATCTAGAAATAGGGAGACAAGCCTGCAGCTCTTTACTGTATAGCTGCTCAAGCAGAATAATTCTAACATGTGTGTGCAACAGTGCAAAATGTTAACATGCCAGAAATATCCTGAACTGCAAAACTACAGTTGCTCTCAGACAAGACCGAGCTGTACATCAAAAAAACAAACATGGTTATTTTTGGAAGCTGTTTTGCTGGTCAATTATCGATCAACGTTTATTCATACAGCCAATCATCATAGAGTTCCTCAGGTTATGTACAGAAGAACCCGGGTACACTATATTGCCAAAAGTATTTGGTCACCCATCCAAATGATGAGAATCAGGTGTCCTAATAACTTGGCGAGGCCACAGGTGTATTAAATCAAGCACTTAGGCATGGAAACTATTTCTACAAATATTTGTGAAAGAATGGGCCGATCTCAAGAGCTCAGTGATTTCCAGCGTGGAACTGTCATAGGCTGCCACCGGTGCAACAAATCCGGTCGTGAAATTTCCTCATTCCTAAATATTCCAAAGTCAACTGTCGGCTTTATCATAAGAACATGGAAGAGTTTGGGAACAACAGCAACTCAGCCACAAAGTGGTAGGCCACATAAACTGACAGAGAGGGGTCAGCAGATGCTGAAGGGCATAGTGCAAAGACTTTCTGCACGGTCAGTTGCTACAGAGCTCCAAACTTCATCTTACCTTCCAATTAGCCCACGTACAGTACGCAGAGAGCTTCATGTAATGGGTTTCCATGGCCGTGCAGCTGCATCTAAGACATACATCACCAACGTCCAATGCAAAGCGTGCGATGCAGTGTTGTAAAGCATGTCGCCACTGGACTATAGAGCAGTTGACAAGCCCTCTCTGGACTGAGTCACGGAAATCTGATTGACGACTCTGGGTTTGGAGGTTGCCAGGAGAACGCTACTTTTCTGACTGCATTGTGTCGAGGTCGAAATTTGGTGGAGGAGGAATTCAATCAATCAATCAATCAATGTTTATTTATATAGCCCTAAATCACCAGTGTCTCAAAGGGCTGCACAAACCACAACGACATCCTCGGTAGAGCCCACATAAGGGCAAGGAAAACTCACCCCAGTGGGACGTCGGTGATAGTGACAATTATGACTATGAGAAACCTTGGAGAGGACCTCATATGTGGGCAACCCCCCCTAGGGGACCGAAAGCAATGGGTGTTGAGCGGGTCTAACATGATACTGTGAAAAATTATGGCGTGGAGTTGTTTTTAGGAGTTGGGCTTGGCCCTTAGTTCCAGTAAAAGGATTTTTAAATGCTCCAGGATACCAAAACAATGTGGCCTTCCCAGAAGAGTTGAAGCTATAATAGCTGCAAAAGGTGGACCGACATCATATCGAACCCTATGGGATGGCGATTCAAGTTCATATGCGAGTCAAGGCAGGTGGCCAAATACTTTTGGCAATATAGTGTAGTTTCAAAACTGTCTATGTATACACTCAAACACATACACCTGCTGTCATGCCCATGTGGCCCAATCAGAAGCATGGAAACGGAGCAAAACTGACTTGGTTGCATTGGACCTCTGTTATGTTTATTTTGAGACACTAAACCAGTAGTCCATCCATCCATTTTCTACAGCTTATTCCCTTTGGGGTCGGAAGGCGGCGTACACCCTGGACAAATCGCCATCTCATCGCAGGGCCAACACATATATACAGACAACATTCACACTCACATTCACACACTAGGGCCAATTTAGTGTTGCCAATCAACCTATCCCCAGGTGCATGTCTTTGGAAGTGGGAGGAAGCCGGAGTACCCGGGGAAAACCCACGCAGTCACGGGGAGAACATGCAAACTCCACACAGAAAGATCCTGATACTAAACCAGTAGTGTCCAAGCTTTTTTCTACTGAGGGCCGCACATTGAAAAATGGGTACATTTTGAACTTTTTAAATTTTCTAAACCAATACAATATACCGTATTTCCTTGAATTGCCGCTGGGCATATAGTATGAGCCTGCCTTGAATTACTGCCGGGTCAAACTCGCTTTTGCAAAATAATTAGCGCATGCTTATTATTACCGCTGGGTCAAACTCGTGACACTTCCCCTGTCATCATTTTTAAAATGGAAGAGGCTGATTTCAATATCGGTAATTTGAAATCGCATAAAGGAAAGAAGATTAAGAACTATTCAAAAAGAACAGTAAGCAGCTATGTTTTATTAATATACCGTAGCTGCGTATGTCAAATATGAGTCATTAAATACCTCCCGCCTCCTAGTGGTAGAGGGCGCTAGTGATCCGTCTTGCGACTACTCGGTTGCAGAAGAAGTGTGATATGTGCTGGGACAGATATGACGAGGGGGGTGCACGACGGACCTTTTAGGATGTAACACTCCTATGCTGGCTATGTAAACAACCGGGCTAAAATAAAGCATGTTCCAGTCCTAAATACCCAGTGTATTATTTATACAATAACACTTCATGGTGGCAGCGGTGGGATAAAGAGATCACCCACGGAGCAGAACGGGAGGGGGAGTTGACCGAGGCTAATTCTGTTGTCGCCCGCACTTGAGGAGCCGAGCTAACTGATAGCTGCGGTCTGATAGCAGTTTTCTAAACTGGACTTTAAATCGAAGCAGGAGGTAATAAAGGAAGATCTCCATCGAGACAGAAAGACTTTTAAAACTGAAGAAAGATAAGGAAAACTTCTATAAACAAGTTAGCGATGCTTTTGATCAGAAGGAGCTGGCATGGACTTAATTTATAAGTAAAGGTAAGAAGACCATAATTCCGTTCTTTTTATTAAATGTGCTTTTCATGATAGTATCCTTACATCACACTCAAATTTTTACTGCATGCCTTTGGTAAATGCCGGAGTGAGAAGAGGTTTTAAAATAATTAGCGCATGCTTACCTTTACCGCATGCCTTTGGTAAGCGCAGGAGTGAGAAGAGGTTTTAAAATAATTAGCGCCCCGGCGGCAATTCAAGGAAATACGGTACATTGTTTTGTGTGAACAACAAAAGGTCTTAGGGGACCCAAAAAGGTCTCAGTCAATGAAATTATAAAAATAAGTCACATTTTTGGAACTCTTCACTCTTCACCTTGGCTTGTGTTTGCAAAAATCCGTGTTTTTGAGAAAAAAGTAAGCTTGCGTGTGGACAGGAAGCTTAAACGGTAAGTATGTGTTTCCAAAGTGTCCGTCTCTGTGTGGACATAGCGTCAAAGGGCTTCCCAAACTCACAACATCACTTGATCTCATGTACAAACCCCAAAATCAGTGAAGATGGCATGTTGTGTAAATCGTAAATAAGATTGATTTTTCCAAAATTATTTTAAAGATTGAGAGTTGTCATCAATCCCACGTGGGTGCTCAGGCCCTGAACCACCCACGGGATCGGCGCCAATGTCTGTATGCAGTTGCGTAAAACAGTGTTTTTCAACCACTGTTCCGCGGGATAGTCTGGTGTCCTGGGCATGACGTTAAAGTGCATCGGGCACTAGGAGGCAACACACTTTACTACTGTTACCCCAGGTGGACCATGGCAAATGCCTAGTACCTGAGTGCCCCCTAGCCAGGGACACGGTGAAGACCTCAACGGTGGAGCAGGCGGAAGACGGTAGATTTAAGAACTACCACAATGGCTGCGATGGAAGGCTGCAGCAGAAAAGGGTCCCCGGTCGTCTTGGACTCCATGCCAATGGACCCTGACACCATTCTGTCAAGGATCGTGTGGTGACTGTCTGTGCACCAGTCTCTCCACGTAAAACAAAGTCACGCACAGGCATCCTCCACAAAAGGGATACACCCCTACCAGGAGTATCTTCATACTCGTTCCAGTGACCGCCGATGATGATGAGTCTGGTGTGCCGTGGGAGATTATGTAATTTCACCTATTTGGGTAAAAATATTTTTTGCAACCAGTAATTATAGCCTGCAAATTGTGTTGTTGTTGATTGTCAGTGCTGTCTGGAGCTCGACGGAGTAACCGTGTAATATTCTTCCATATCAGTAGGTGGCAGCCGGTAGCCAATTGCTTTGTAGATGTCGGAAATAGCGGGAGGCAGCGTGCAAGTAAAAATGTATATAGTACTTAAAACAAAAACAAAAAAAAGGCTAGTTCCCCTAACAAAAGGCATTGAAACTTAGGGAAGGCTATGAAGAACGAAACTAAAACTGAACTGGCTACAAAGTAAACAAAACCAGAATGCTGGACAACAGCAGAGACTTACTGTGGAGCAAAGACATCGTCCAAAAGGTACACATCCGAACATGTCATGACAATCAACAATGTCCCCACAAAGAAGGATAAAAACAACTGAAATATTCTTGGTTGCTGAAAAGAAAAAGTAGATGCTGGACATATCGCTAAAAGGAAGAAATGAAACTGCTACAGGAAATTACCAAAAAGAGAGAAAAAGCCACCAAAGATGAGAACTAAAATACGACACACAGAAAACAGCAAACAACTCAAAATAAGTCACGGCGTGATGTGACAGGTGGTGACAGTACACCTACTTTGAGACAAGAGCTATAGTGATGCATGCTTGGTTATGGTTTAAAGTCATATCCAACAATTGCGACGACCACTTTCTACTGTTAGCTGAGTTTCGTTTTTTCATGATTTCTGCTGGTGGTGTTGCCTCTGGATTTTTTCAACGCCTTGGCTCAAAAAAGGTTGGAAACCACTGGCGTGAGATAAACGACCTTGGCCGCAATACGGCAGTGGTTCTCAACCTTTTTCTTAGTGATGTACCCCCTGTGAACATTTTTGGAATTCAAGTACCCCCTAATCAGAGCAAATCATTTTTGGTTGGAAAAAAGAGATAAAGAAGTAAAATACAGCACTATGTCATCAGTTTCTGATTTATTAAATTGTATAACAGTGCAAAATATTGCTCATTTGTAGTAGTCTTTGTTGAACTATTTGGAAAAAAAGATATAAAAATAACTAAAAACTTGTTGAAAAATAAACAAGTGATTCAATTATAAATAAAGATTTCTACACCTAGAAGTAATCATCAACTTAAAGGCCTACTGAAATGAGATTTTCTTATTTAAACGGGGATAGCAGGTCTATTTTATGTGTCATACTTGATCATTTCGCGATATTGCCATATCTTTGCTGAAAGGATTTAGTAGAGAACATCGACGATAAAGTTTGCAACTTTTGGTGCTGATAAAAAAGCCTTGCCTGTACCGGAAGTTGCAGACGATGACATCACAAGGGTGAGGGCTCCTCACATCCTTACATTGTTTTTAATGGGAGTCTCCAGCAGCAAGAGCTATTCGGACCGATAAAACGACAATTTCCCCATTAAATTGAGCGAGGATGAAAGATTCGTAGATGATGATATTGATAGTGAAGGACTAGAAAAAATAAAAAAAATTAAAATAAAGTTAAAAAATTAAAAAAAAAGACAATTGCATTGGGACTGATTCAGATGTTTTTAGACACATTTACTAGGATAATTCTGGGAAATCCCTTATACTTCTATTGTGTTGCTACTGTTTTAGTGAAATTAATTAGTACCTGATTTTCGGAGGGGTGTGTCCACAGGTGTCTTGAAGCCAGTGTCTGAGGGAAGTCGACAGCAGATATAAGGACGGCGCAAACTCCACAGATCTCCGGTAAGGGGCGACTTTTTAACACAATTTTCTCACCGAAACCTGCCGGTTGACAAGTGGTCGGGAACCATGTTCGCTTGACCGCTCTGATCCATAGGAAAGCTTCACCTCCGGGAATTTTGAACAAGGAATCACAGTGTGTTTGTGTGGCTAAAGGTTAAAGCTTCCCAACTTTATCTTTGTACTTTTACTTCTCCATTATTAATTGAACAAATTGCAAAAGATTCAGCAACACAGATATCCAGAATACTGTTTAATTGCGCGATGAAAAGAGACGACTTTTAGCCGCAAATAGTGCTGCGCTAATATTTCCTGACAGTCCGTGACGTCACGTGTCATCATTCCGCAACGTTTTCAACAACAAACTCTGCGGGAAATTTAAAATTGCAATTTAGTAAACTAAACCGGCCGTATTGGCATGTGTTGCAATGTTAATATTTCATCATTGATATATAAACTATCAGACTGCGTGGTCGGTAGTAGTGGGTTTCAGTAGGCCTTTAAAGTCATATCCAACAATTGCGACAACGATTTCTGCTGTCAACTGAGTTTCGTTTTTTCATGATTTCTGCTGGTGGTGTTGCCTCTGGATTTTTTCAACACCTTGGCTCACAAAAGGTTGGAAACCACTGGCGTGAGATAAACGACCTTGGTCGCAATACGGCAGTGGTTCTCAACCTTTTTTCAGTGATGTACCCCCTGTGACCATTTTTCTAATTCAAGTACCCCCTAATCAGAGCAAATCATTTTTGGTTAAAAAAGAGATAAAGAAGTAAAATACAGCACTATGTCATCAGTTTCTGATTTATTAAATTGTATAACAGTGCAAAATATTGCTCATGTGTAGTAGTCTTTCTTGAACTATTTGGAAAAAAAGATATAAAAATAACTAAAAACTTGTTGAAAAATAAACAAGTAATTAAATTATAAATAAAGATTTCTACACCTAGAAGTAATCATCAACTTAAAGGCCTACTGAAATGAGATTTTCTTATTTAAACGGGGATAGCAGGTCTATTCTATGTGACATACTTGATCATTTCGCGATATTGCCATATCTTTGCTGAAAGGATTTAGTAGAGAACATCGACGATAAAGTTTGGAACATTTGGTGCTGATACAAAGCCTTGTCTGTACCGGAAGTTGCAGACGATGACATCACAAGAATAAGCCTCACATCCTTACATTGTTTTTAATGGGAGTCTCCAGCAGCAAGAGCTATTCGGACCGATAAAACGACAATTTCCCCATTAAATTGAGCGAGGATGAAAGATTCGTAGATGATGATATTGATAGTGAAGGACTAAAAAAAAATAAAAATTAAAATAAAGTTAAAAAATAAAAAAAGATAATTGCATTGCGACAGATTCAGATGTTTTTAGACACATTTACTAGGATAATTCTGGGAAATCCCTTATACTTCTATTGTGTTGCTAGTGTTTTAGTGAGATTAATTAGTACCTGATTTTCAGAGGGGTGTGTCCTAAGGTGTCTTGAGGCCAGTGTCTGAGGGAATTCGACAGCAGATATAAGGACGGCGCAAACTCCACAGATCTCCGGTAAGGGGCGACTTTTTAACACAATTTTCTCACCGAAACCTGCCGGTTGACAAGTGGTCGGGAACCATGTTCGCTTGACCGCTCTGATCCATAGTAAAGCTTCACCTCCGGGAATTTTGAACAAGGAATCACAGTGTGTTTGTGTGGCTAAAGGTTAAAGCTTCCCAACTTTATCTTTGTACTTTGACTTCTCCATTATTAATTGAACAAATTGCAAAAGATTCAGCAACACAAATGTCCAGAATAATGTTTAACTGCGCGATGAAAAGAGACAACTTTTAGCCACAAATAGTGCTGCGCTAATATTTCCTGACAGTCCGTGACGTCACGCGTCATCATTCCGTGACGTTTTCAACAAGAAACTCTGCGGGAAATTTAAAATTGCAATTTAGTAAACTAAAACGGCCGCATTGGCATGTGTTGCAATGTTAATATTTCATCATTGATATATAAACTATCAGACTGTGTGGCGGGTAGTAGTGGGTTTCAGTAGGCCTTTAAAGTCATATCCAAAAATTGCGACGATGACTTTCTACTGTTAACTGAGTTTCGTTTTTTCATGATTTCTGCTGGTGGTGTTGCCTCTGGATTTTTTCAAAGCCCTGGCTCAAAAAAGGTTGAAAACCACTGGCGTGAGATAAACGACCTAGGTCGCAACACAGCAGTGGTTCTCAACCTTTTTTCAGTGATGTACCCCCTGTGAACATTTTTTTAATTCAAGTACCCCCTAATCAGAGCAAATCATGTTTGGTTAAAAAAAAGAGATAAAAAAGTAAAATACAACACTATGTCATCAGTTTCTGAATTATTAAATTGTATAAGTGTAAAATATTGCTCATTTGGAAAAAAGATATAAAAATAACTAAGAAATGTTTGAAAAACAAACAAGTAATTCAATTATAAATAAAGATTTCTACACATAGAAGTAATCATCAACTTAAAGTGCCCTCTTTGGGGATTGTAATAGAGATCCATCTGGATTCATCAACTTAATTCTAAACATTTCTTCACAAAAAAATAAATCTTTAACATCAATATTTATGGAACATGTCCACAAAAAATCTAGCTGTCAACAATGAATATTGTTGTATTAACATTGTTGTATTTCTTTTCACAGTTTGTGAACTTACATTCATATTTTGTTGAAGTATTATTCAATAAATATATTTATAAAGGAGTTTTGAATTGTTGCCATTTTTAGAAATGTTTTAAAAAATCTCACGTACCCTTTGGCATACCTTCAAGTACTCCCATTTGAGAACCACTGCAATATGGTATCGGTTCTCTGTAAAGCTGCAGCGAGAAGTGACTAAGACGGTTTCTAACAAGTCCAAACCACATAAGATAATTTGCATTTCCTGTGCAGGATGACTTTTTTTTTTTTTTTTGACTTTCTGACTGTCTTGGTTAGGGTTGGGTATAGAGTATAGAGTGGAACCGGGACTAACTTTCCGATTCTCCCGGAATCGTTAAAAAGTTTAAATTTCGATTCCTAGTTTCGATACCCAGTCCGCCGACCGGAAAAAAAAAATAAGTCTGCCGACCCGTAAGAAGAAGCCGCTGAACACCAACGAAGTTTCCTGCAGCATCATACACTTATGTGGAAATGTTTTTTCATGAGGTTTCCTGCAGCATCATAAACTTATGTGAAAATGTGTTTTCATGAGGTTTCCTGCAGCATCATACACTTATGTGGAAATGTGTTTTCATGAGGTTTTCAAAAATAAAGTTTTCTTGATGAAAGTGTATAGAGCGAAAGCCATTTATCAACAACATCCAGAAACGCCGATCTGTAATTTGACCCCCTTAACATGCTTCAATACTCACCAAATTTTACACACACATCAGGACTGGCGAAAATATCCATTTAATAAAAAATCAGACCCCAAAAATCAAAATTGCGCTCTAGCGCCCCCTAAGAGAAAAAACAGACAAAACTGCTTGTAACTTCTGCTAGGAATATCGTAAAGACATGAAACAAAAACCTCTATGTAGGTCTGACTTAGACGCGGGGTCTGCAACCAAAGCGGACCCGACCAATGCTGCTTGCCGCTTTAATTGGAATTAAAATTGATGGAGAATGTCAGACTATTTCTTTCAGAAAGACTGTAGGTTAGCTAAAAAAATTTGACACTGCCTTTTTTTTTTTTTTTAAAGAAATAATCGGAATCGAGATTCGTCAGGAATCGGAATGGTTCGATTTCAAACTATACCCAATCCTAGTCTTGGTGGACATTTCTGCAGTGCAAGTGCAAGTTGAAGCTTTTTTTTCCTTTTTTTAAAACATAGCAACAAAAAAAATAAAGGAATCAATGCACGTGATTGCACATCTTATCACTCATTCCCTTGAGGCTCGTCGTGTCTTTGTGAGGGACAAAGCGTGTCGCGTTGTCAAGGTGACGTCCTCTCCGGCCGGAGAAGTCACCCCGGCCGGCCTGTGCCGCACTCTGCTCGCCGCATGCAGCGGTCGGACTGCGGCTGGCTGGCTGGCTGGCTGGCTGGCTGGCGTTTGGCAAGCGGAGGATGGACGCACACCTCCTGGAGCTGCCTCCGCTTTGTCGAGTCATATCGCGGCTCACAACACGAGTCACCCCCGCGGCGGCAACACACACACACACATTTAGACACGAACACACACAGTGCTCGGCCGGCCGGATCCTATCAGGCCGCAATGCGAACACCACCCCCGGCTTCCTTTAACGCTTCGCCTCGGCGAAATTCTGGAAGCGGTTGTCAAACACGACACAATAACCCCCAATTTAGCCATTTTCCATGCTTACACAATAACGCTTACTATCTACCGTGGTTAACTTGTCTTAAGCCGCAAATTGTAAGATAATTAAAGAAACATTAAAGTCTTACCTTCGGTGAAATGGTGTCCTTTCCCTCTTTTAGTAGGCAGCGTCTGGGTTGTGTTGCTGTCGACACACAACTACCACGCGTTGTGCGTGGCCCCGCCCACACGGCGGCGAGCGAGCTGCAATTGGTCAGTCGGTGGCCGACTGCAGCCGGAGCGAGGCCTCTGATTGGACGGAGCGCTACTCAATCAATTCGGATTCGGATTCCCGCGTTTGTCAGTGGTGCCCACAGTGGTGTGGCATGATGCTGCCTATATTTGAACTGAGCCAATGCAGCCATGAAATCTAAGAGGTGACCTCCAGTGTTTGAAGGAGGACTTTTTGGTTATTTTTTTTTTTTTAACATTTAATTATGTTTTAGTGCAGGGGTCCACCTTTTTGAAACCAAGAGCTACTTTTTGGGTACTGATTAATTCGAAAGGCTACCAGTTTGATACACACTTAAATAAATTGCCAGAAATAGCCAAAGTGCTCAATTTACCTTTGATTCTATGTTATCATTAATAATTAATGATATTTATCTTTGTGGAAACACTGATCATCTTAATGACTTCTCACAATATATATTTTTGATAACATGTTTTAAATAGGATAAAATCCAATCTGCACTTTATTAGAATATATAACAAATTGGACAAAGCTATATTTCTAACTAAGACAAATCATTATTTCTTCTAGATTTTCCAGAACATTTTTTAAATAAATTCAAAAGACTCTGAAATGAGATTTAAATTTGATTCTACAGATTTTCTAGATTTGCCAGGATATTTTTTTTGAATTTTAATCATAAGAAAAAAAACAGAAGCTAAAATAAAGAATTCAATTTAAATGTATTTATCATTCTTTACACTAAAAAAAAATAATTTACTTGAACATTGATTTAAATTGTCGGGAAAGAAGAGGAAGGAATTTAAAAGGTAAAAAGGTATATGTGTTTAACAATCCTAAAATCATTTTTAATATTTTCTTTCTGAAAGTTATAAGAAGAAAGTAAAAAAAAATAATGACTTTATTCAAACAAGCGAAGACCAAGTCTTTAAAATATTTTCTTGGATTTTCAAATTCTATTTAAGTTTTGTCTTTCTCAGAATTAAAAATGTCAAGCGAAGCGAGACCAGCTTGCTAGTAGATAAATAAAATTTCAAAAATAGAGGCAGCTCACTGGTAAGTGCTGCTATTTGAGCTATTTTTAGAACAGGCCAGCGGGCTACTCACCTGGTCCTTACGGGTTACCTGGTGCCCGCGGGCACCGCGTTGGTGACCCCCGTTTCAGTGTTTAAAGCATTGAAAAAATATCAACACAGTTGACATAAATATATACCCCATTCATCCAAATGAATCACTATATCTGTTTCAGTCACTGCTAGTTAGTCACTACATAAATTACATTAGTTTATTTCAAACGGGACAATGCAATTTCATAAAACACACGACTACACGTGGTTAAAAAAGCCAGAATTAGCCAGAAGGCTAGTTTTCATCTGTAATCCCCTGGTCACATACTTGCCAACTCCCGGATTTTCCAGGACACTCCCGAAATTCAGCATCTCTCCCGAAAACCTCCCGGGACAAATTTTCTCCCGAAAATCTCTCGAAATTCAGGCGGAGCTGGAGGCCACGCCCCCTCCAGCTCCATGCGGACCTGAGTGACGTGTCGACAGCCTGTTTTCCCATCCGCTTTTCCACAATATAAACAGCGTGTCTGCCCAATGACATTATAACTGTAGAAAGATCGAGGGCGAGTTCTTGGTTTCTTATGTGGGTTTCTTGTTAGGCAGTTTCATTAACGTCCTCCCCGCGCGGTAACAACACACAACAGCAGTCACGTTTTCATCTACCGTAAAGCAGTTCGTCTGCCGTAAACAGCAATGTTGTGAAACTCCTAAACTGGACAATACTGCCTTCTACTGTACATGCATATGTGACAATACCGGGGCGGTATAGCTCGGTTGGTAGAGTGGCCGTGCCAGCAACTTGAGGGTTGTGGGTTCGATTCCCGCTTCTGCCATCCTAGTCACTGCCGTTGTGTCCTTGGGCAAGACACTTTACCCACCTGCTCCCAGTGCCACCCACACTGGTTTGAATGTAACTTAGATATTGGGTTTCACTATGTAAAGCGCTTTGAGTCACTAGAGCAGGGGTCGCTATATCAATCAATCAATCAATCAATCAATGTTTACTTATATAGCCCTAAATCACTAGTATAAATATAATTCACTTCACTTCACAATAACATCTACAGCTTTTAGAGAGTGCAGTGCACAATGGCGCGCACAACAAGGAGACGAAAATGGAAGATTCCAGACTATAGTGCATTTGATGAAAGCACTTTTGTGCGTGCCAGACAGCAATGCATCATCAGAGAGGGTGTTCAGCATGGTTAGAAAAAATAGTGACAGAGAATAAAACAAGGATTGACAATTCAACCCTTAACTCAACAATGAGTAGATCAGTGTTATGTGTGTGTATGTGTGTAAATAAATAAACACTGAAATATAAATATATATATATATATATATATATATATATATATATATACATGAAATACTTGACATGGTGAATTCTAGCTGTAAATATACTCCTCCCCTTTAAACCTCACCCCCCACCTCCCGTAATCAGAGGTCTCAAGGTTGGCAAGTATGCCTGGCCATGATGTAAAAAAGGCAGTACAATTACAATTTAAACGAAGAGAGAAAAAAAAATAAAAAGCACACAATTATATATAATGTGATGTGTGAATGTGAGTGTGAATGTTGTCTGTCTATCTGTGTTGGCCCTGTGATGAGATGGCGGCTTGTCCAGGGTGTACACTGCCTATCGCCCGATTGTAGCTGAGATAGGCTGCATGGATGGATGATAACAAATAAAATACAACATCACAACCTAACAGTTATCTTAGTCAATCAATCAATCAATGCCCTAAATCACAAGTGTCTTCAAAGGGCTGCACAAGCCACAACGACATCCTCGGTTCAGATCCCAACTAAGGGCAAGGAAAAACTCACAACGCAATGGGATGTCAATGTGAATGACTATGAGAAACCTAGGAGAGGACCGCACATGTGGGTGACACCCCCTATAGGGGAGACGGGATGCAATGGACGTCGAGTGTGTCTAACATAATATTGTGAAAGTCCAGTCATTAGTGGATCTAACATAATAGTGAGAATCCAGTCCCTAGTGGAGCCAGCAGGACTCCATCCCGAGCGGAGATGATTTTAGCATCAAAACGGGCTCATCTTTTCGTGCTGGCAGCTGTAGAATTTGATAAGCCACATTTTTTTTTGTGAAGACCTTGTAGGTTGTGACCAGTTTAACCTCCTCAGGTACTGAGCTCCACACATTCGCGCTCCTTACTGACCAGGCCCACTTACTGAAAGTGCTCCTGCGCAGAGGAATATAACAATCACCTCTGACAGCGCCTCGAGTGACACGTTCACGGGTTTTTCTTTGGCTGATGAACACTGCCGGAGGATCTGGAGCCAATTCATGCAGGACATTGTAGGTCAGTTTTAAGTCTGCAAATGTGTGAAGACTTACCACTTGTATTCACATCCACAGGAACCACATGAGTTAGCCAACCTTATACAGTATTTATAACTTTACTAGTGTTCACTACACGGCCACAGATGGTTAATCTAGTTCACAGGTGTCAAACTCAAAGCCGGGGGGGCCAGTTCTGGCCCGCTACATCGTTTCATGTGGCCCGCGAAAGCCTGGAAAAAATGGGTTTCAATACAGTGTGTATTTTAATGGGGGAGTGTGCATATCAATCACAATCCCTAAGTAAGACAATAAGACCTTTTTTGTTTTTTTCATGCATTCTAATATGGCAAGTATGAGGGGGCTCACGATGCAGCGAATTTCCATAAAGTGAGATAAATACCTAAGTATTAAGTTAATATTATGTTGGCACGTTGTGTAATTCGTAAATAAAAAAATTGATTTTCAAATCCTTTTTAACTTATATTCAATTGAATAGACTGCAAAGACGAGATATTTAACGTTCAAACAGAGAAACTTTTTTTTTTTTTTAGAAAATGATCTTTAACGTGGACTTTAATGGCAGCAACACTGGTAAAAATGCCCCTGTGCCAACTATTTTGCAATCTGTGTTACATGGCCTTTCCTTTTAACAACACTCAGTTAACGTTTGGGAACAGAGGAGACCAATTTTTGAAGCTTTTCAGGTGGAATCCTTACCCATTCTTGCTTGATGTACAGCTTAAGTTATTCAACAGTCCGGGGTCTCCGTTGTGGTATTTTAGGCTTTGTATTGTGCCACACATTTTCAATGGGAGACAGGTCTGGACTACAGACATGCCAGTCTAGTACCCGCACTCTTTTACTATGAAGCCATGCTGTTGTACACGTGGCTTGACATTGTCTTGCTGAAATAAGCAGGGGCGTCCATGATAACATTGCTTGGATGGCAACATATGTTGCTCCAAAACCTGTATGTACCTTTCAGCATTAATGGTGTCTTCACAGATGTGTAAGTTACCCATGCCTTGGGCACTAATACACCCCCATACCATCACAGATGCTGGCTTTTGAACGTTGCCCCTATAACAATTCAGATGGTTCTTTTACTCTTTGTTCCAGAGGACACGACGGCCACCGTTTCCAAAAACTATTAGAAAGGTTGACTTGTCAGATCACAGAACACTTTTCCACTTTGCATCAGTCCAACTTAGATGAGCTCGGCGGCGGCGTTTCTGGGTGTTGTTGATAAATGGCTTTCGCTTTGCATATTAGAGTTTTAACTTGCACTTACAGATGTAGCGACCAACTGTAGTTATTGACAGTGGTGTTCTGAAGTATTCCTGAGCCCATGTGGTGATATCCTTTACACACCAATGTCGCTTTTAGATGCAGTAACGCCTGAGGGATCTAAGGTCCGTAATATCACCACTTACGCGCAGTGATTCTCTGAACCCTTTGATGATATTACGGACCTTAAATTCCTTGCAGTAGCTCGTTGAGAAATGTTGTTCTTAAACTGTTCGACAATTTGCTCAAGCATTTAATCACAAAGTGGTGACCCTCGCCCCATCCTTGTTTGTGAATGAGTGAGCATTTCATTGAAGATGCTTTTATGACCAATCATGGCACCCACCTGCTCCCAATAAGTCTGTTCACCTGTGGGATGTTCTAAATAAGTGTTTGATGAGCATTCCTCAACTTCCTCAGTCATTTTTGCCACTTGTGCCAGCTTTTTTGAAACATGTTGCAGGAATGACATTCCAAATGAGCTAATATTTGCAAAAAATAAAGTTTCTCATTTAAAACTTTATGTATCTTGTTTTTGCAGTCTATTCAATTAAATATAAGTTGAAAAGGTATAACGGTTTAAAATAAACACTAATCAAATATACAGCACAGAAATAGACTGATAAAAAATAAATGTAAATATAATTAAGCAGTTCTAAAATAAATTCCAAATAAATAAATGTTTCTTAAATAAGTTGTCAAAAAAATTCAAGTACAAATGAAAATACAGCTTTACCACTTTCTTTCTAATTTTTGTGCTTAATAAATTTCTCCATGACTCTACTTTGTTTGAGATTGTCATTACTGCCACAAATGGTGGGAAAGTGTATTACAACTGAGAAACAGATCTTTTTTGGTAGGCCTCTAGAGGGCGCTCGCAGCCCAACATTGGGCCCCGTGATGAGGAAACCCTGCTTTAAATAGTTCATATTCAAGAACATTTTTCTATAAAATGTCCTAATGGTCTTCGGTTTACGGCGTTTGAGGTTACGAAGTTTCATAGATACACTAATTACAAATTAGAAACTTAATTTTGGTCTGTACCCACGAGATTCGCTCGAGAATGGTTAGAGCCCACACAGTGCAACTCGTTTAAAGGAGAGCTGCAATGACTAATCGGGTAGAAAAAAGCTTTAATTTATATTCCGTTCCCCTCTCTCCATGACTGAGGCTTGCCAGATACGCAGCCGGCTCCAGCTCGATCGACTAGGCTACTCTAAGGAACTTCAAACTTCCACTGCCTCTTACTAGAGGTTGAGGTGCTGAAACCATAAAAGCTGAATAGACAAGCGTTTTGTCAATAAAAAATGTCTAACAGACACATTTTACACAGAAATTAGGCTCTTTTCAGGAAGAAGTATATCATCCCTGCGTACAATATCACAACTAATGGCAATGATATGGTTATTGTTAGAGATGTCCGATAGTATCCTGACTGCCAATATTATCGGCTGATAAATGCTTTAAATTGTAATATCGGAAAATATCTGTATCGGTTTCAAAGTAAAATGTATGACTTTTTAAAACGCCGCTGTACGGAGTGGTACACGGATGTAGGGAAAAGTGCAGAGCGCCAATAAACCTTAAAGGCACTGCCTTTGCGTGCCGGCCCAGTCACATAATATCTATGGCTTTTCACACACACTGGTGAATGCATCGCATACTTGGTCAACTTCAACACTGTAACAAATATGCGCCACACTGTGAACCCACACCAAACAAGAATGACAAACACATTTCGGGAGAACATCCGCACCGTAACACAACATAAACACAGAACCAATACCCAGAACTCCTTGCATCACTAACTCTTCCGGGACGCTACACTATACACCTCAACCTCTTCATACTCTCTCAAGGAGAGCATGTCCCAAATTCCAAGCTGCAGTTTTGAGGCATGTTAAAAAAAAAAATAATGCACTCTGTGACTTAAATAATAAATATGGCAGTGTCATGTTGGCATTTGTTTCCATAACTTGAGTTGATTTATTTTGGAAAACCTTGTTACATTGTTTAATGCATCCAGCGGGGCATCAGTGTTATTTTTGTTGACGAAAATTTTTCGTCATAGTTATCGTCAACAACCTTTTTTTTTTTTCTGACTAAAACGAGACAATAACTAAATAAAAAATAATTTACGTGGACTAAGACAATGACAATGTCTATTGACATATTCTTCAACGAATAAAAACGAGACGAAAATGTCTGCCAGAGACGAAATCCAATCGGAACTCATTTCGTTAGGAAGAGGCGGGAGGAGTTGGGAAGAGAACCAATCAGAGCGACGTGGTAAGGAAGTTACGTAAACTTAAGTTTGTGTTTGAGACCTACCCAGGAATGCACTACAGAAGCCCTTTGAGACACTAGTGATTTAGGGCAGATTGAAGACAACATGTCAACGCCGGGGAGGAAGAGGAGAGAGGACATATGGGGAAATTTTATATTTGACGTCAAAGATAAGACGCAGTGTAAGAAATGCAACGCGAGGATTACGGGGAAAAACACAACAAACTTGAAGCGACATTTACAGTCGAATCACCCCGAAATCCACTCACAGGTAAGCATTTTCCACAACATACAACTCACTCAATAATATCCCGTTTATTACAGGGCTTACTCGTGAAATACTAAATTTGAGACATGATTTTCATCAAAATACGACTTGTATCGGTGATTTTTCCACTGTTTTGCTTTCAGAAATTGAATGGAAAGTTTACATATTACCCTTTAGTCGACTAAATCTACTGTAGTTTTCGTCGACTATAATCCTATGATATTTCGTCAACTAAAACTAGACTAAAACTAAAACAATTTAAATAACTAAATTATGACTAAAACTAAATTACATTTTAGTCAAAAGACTATGACTAAAACTAAATCAAATTTTGCTGTCAAAATTAACACTGCGGGGCATCACAACAAAATTAGGCGTAATAATGTGTTAATTCCACGACTTTATACATCGGTATCGGTTGATATCGGAATCAGTAATTGAGAGCTGGACAATAATTGGAATATCGGATATCGCCTGAGGGATCAAAGGTCCGTAATATCATCGCTTACGTGCAGTGATTTCTCCAGATTCTCTGAACCTTTTGATGATTTTACGGACCGTAGATGGTAAAATCCCTAAATTCTTTGCAATAACTCGTTGAGAAATGTTTTTCTAAAACTGTTCGACAATTTGCTTAAAAATTGGTGACCCTCACCCCATCCTTGTTTGTGAATTACTTAGCATTTCATGGAAGCTGCTTTTATACCCAATCATGGCACCCACCTGTTCCCAATTAGCCTGCACACCTGTGGGATGTTCCAAATAAGTGTTTGATGAGCATTCCTCAACTTTATCAGTATTTATTGCCACCTTTCCCAACTTTTTTGTCACGTGTTGCTGGCATCAAGTTCTAAAGTTAATGATTATGTGCAAAAAAAAAATGTTTATCAGTTTTAACATCAAATATGTTGTCTTTGTAGCATATTCAACTGAATATGGGTTGAAAATTATTTGCAAATCATTGTATTCCGTTTATATTTACATCTAACACAATTTCCCAACTCATATGGAAACGGGGTTTTTATGTTAACGTCTCTTATGTCAGCATGATAACTGTATTATGATAACTGTATCGTGCTAACGTATTATATAAAATATTTTCAGCTAAAATAAGTGCATTTTAATACATAGCACTATCTTGGAAGTACGCTAACTTGTCTTATGTCATCATGCTAATGTTAGTTGCTAACTTTTTTAGCTAAATTTGTATGTTTAAAATGAACAATCATGGAATGGTTATGCTTGTCACCCTCTTGGAAGTATGTCAACATCTTTTATATCAGCATTAAAATAAAACATGGTAATGTTTTGTTAGCTTTTTACCAAATTTTGTATGTTTGTGCTTAAAAATCATAGATTTTGAAGACGATGAGCAGCTATAAACGGCTGCTTATATCGTGGTAGTTACGATTGCAGATGTAGTAGCGATGGCTCTGCAGCCGTGCAGACGAGACCACCTACTAAGAGGGAGAAAGGGAACACTAAGTAATGAATGAGGAAATAATGAAAAAAGGAGCAGAGACAAAAAATATTGAATAAAAACATGAAACAAGCTGCTTTAACACCAGGTTTAGTAAGTCTCGTTTAGAAATGCTGTGCAATCAATAATGATTGTAAGTGCAAATAAAGTAAGCTCCGCCCACAAGTCAGATTCTAGTAGTCATCTCCAGACACTCTATTAGATATAGTATGAGTCATTCAATGCAGGGGTTTTAAAGTGTGCACCTCTCATTGAAAAACTGATTTAATGACTATATTTTTGGGGAATTTCCCACTCGCCCCAGTCTCCTTTGATTTGGGTACTACTTTAAAATCAAGTAATTTTGTCATGGACATATTTTAAAGTAGCTTGGTGTGTTTACAAAAGGTGTTCATCTTAAATTGTTTTTAAGTGGGGTAGAAATGTGACCTTATAAGCTACAAGGGAGGGTGAAATATCGCACATCTCACAACGATGCAGTGCAGTTTGCCAGCTACAAGCATAACAGTAAATGTGCTGGAAGGTTAACACATTTCTAACAAGGATTGTTATTGCAGAGGTTTGCGATTACATATATTGTATGATATAGTTAAACAAGTGTACCTAACGTTGTGGCCTGTGAGCTTGGCGGATGTCACTTGGCTGCATTCAGTCTTTCATAAGGAGCGGAGACTTGACTTGAGAGGCAACCTCAGCTCCCAGAAGTTCTTCTACAATCGCCAGGGCAAATTCGAAAGTGGTTCCGGGCCCACGGCTGGTGATGTAATGTCCGTCCTTCTGCACTCGAGCCTCTGAATATTTATAGTGATCTAAAAAAAGGCAAAAAGAAGCGATACTTAGCAGCGAGGACCATGCAACAGGCTGAATGAGGACGACACTGTGCTGTGTGCACACCAACACCTCTGCTGATGACCTAGTTTTTAGTACATTCTGCCAAATTCCTGCAACTGCTTCCATCTCTTGTGTGCTGCTGCATTGTGGCATGACAATCTACCTGTCTGGCAGTGCCACCTGCTGCTCCTTAAATAAACTGTTTTAGATCAAGCGTTCCCGTCATACAGAAACAAAAACTATGGCGCAGTCGTCTTTTCACATCCTTTCTGAATTTGGTTCGCTTACCTCCAGCCATCATCTTCTCCTTCATAGCAGGATATGAGGTCACTGTGCTGCCGTAGCCAATCCCGTGGGCCAGAAGAACGGTAGGACCTGCAGCAGAGGGGAACAAAAGCTGTATCAACACTTGTATAATAACATGTCATTAGGGCTGGGCGATATCGCCTCAATATTTTTAGGTCATGTCACGATACGCGATATATATCTCAATATTTTGCCTTAGCCTTGAATGAACACTTGATGCATATAATAACACCAGTATGATGATTCTATGTGTCTACATTAAATCATTATTGTTCATACTGCATTAATATATGCTCATTTTAAACTTTCATGCAGATAGGGAAATCACAACTAAGTCAATTTATAAAAACTGGATGAGATAGGCTCCAGCATCCCCTGCTAACCTGAACGGGACACGCGGTAGAAAATGGATGGATGTATTTATTAAACCGTTATTAAGCAGTGGCACAAACATTCGTGTCATTTCCAAAACAGAAAGTGCAAAATTGTCAGAGACATTTTAAAACAAGCTATATGTGCACTTTTGTGCATGATGTCACTAAGATGACATATCAAAACACCAAATTAAAGTGGACTTTTTGTACAGAACGCCACTACAATAGTTTAAAACAAATAAATTGCACTTTTGTGCCTGATGTCACTAAGGCGACATATCAAAATACTAAATTAAAGTGCACTTTTTGTACAAAACGCCACCAAAATAGTTTAAAACAAATAACGTGCACTTTTGTGCATGATGTCACACAAGATATTTCAATAAATGTCAAATAAAAATGAGCTGCATAATAGGTAATCAAATAGTGTATGTCCTTCACTATGTGGTAGGTTCCTGCGGGGGTTATCTCCTTCTGTTGTTGACTATTTTTTTCATACAGTGTTCATGTGGAAATTGTTGCTTAGTCATTGGGTTATCTCCTTCTGTTGTTGACTATTTTTTTTCATATGGTGTTCATGTGGAAATGGTCGCTTAGTCATTTTGTTGGTGTGGCACCAAACGGAGATGTTGACATGCGGGTTTCAAGCACTCTTCATTCTCTAGCAGGTGACTTTTCAAATTATGCTACATTAGTATAGCTGCTACATTTTGTACCCTTTTGCCGCATACTTGACATATTACAGTTGTATGTTCGCCACATTCCCACTTGAAGTCAAACCACCGCCAGACGATGGACCCCGTGCTGTTTTTCTTAGGAATTAATTCTTCCTTCATTTGTTACCAGATTCGCACCTTCTTTCTGTAGTATTACCACTTGCACCACTCTTTTAGCATCACAGCTAATGTTACCATGCCTCTACCTCTCTGCTCCGTGAGGTTGCATACGTGTGTGACGTAAGAAGGTGCGCTTGTTTTACGTCTCTGTGAGAAGGAGAGACAACAAAGAGTGGGAAGAGCCCGCAGTGTAATGCCCCTCAGCTAAAAGCAACTGCGTGAGAATGTATACTCGAATATCACGATAAAGTCATTTTCCATATCGCACAGAGACAAACTCGCGATATATCGAGTATATCGATGTATCGTCCAGCCCTACATGTCACTCATTTGCATTATGTACCTCGGTCCGGTGCTTTGCACAACAATCTATTGAATAAGATTGTAGGGTCAAAAACAAAAAAAAACATGTATAAATATTAATGGATTAGCTTATTGATCTGGTTAACTTTTGATTTGTTCTGATTTCAAAACATCCATCCATTTTTTACTACTTGTCACACTCTGTGTCACGGGGGCAGGGAGCCTGGAACCTAACCCAGCTGCACTCGGGCGGAAGTACACACTGGACAAGTCGCAAAACAGTCTTTCCCAATACAAGAATAAAGTGATTTCATAGTAATTGCAATAATTAAAACATTTTAAATTTTCAAGTGTATTGAGTCGTTTACTTGAGGTGGGCAGAGTAGCCAACATTGGACTCAAGTAACAGTACCGTTACTAGTAATAGTAGTAATATGACGAAGGTAAAAAGTAGTCAACCAAATAGTTATTTGAAGGAGCCATATGTAATAATTTCATGTCAAGTCATCATTAAATGGCCCGGATATGTCAAAAGGCATTAATAAATCATGTTCTTTTTGAATACTTCTATAACTGATAACGGTAGTTCAGCCGGGATACGTTAATTTCAAAATTAGATGTACAGCCCCGAAATCAGGTTATTGTTTTCATTTCGATGCCCTGCCCTATACTGTTTGACCAATTAGAAAGTCTGTGAGTGTGTCACATCCAGGTTGTCACCTTCGTTTGGCTACCGCCACTGGTAAAGTTACTAAACATGTCAGACCTTAGTAAATCTAAAAGGCTACGATTCTCAACTTATTCATGACAAAGTCAGGAACAAAACGAGGATTTGTATTGGTGATGCCTTTGAAAGGTGGATACGATTGAAGGCGGAGAATATTTTTTCTTCTGACGCCAAATTTGCTAATTACCTCCCTGATAGGTAAGTAAGGCATTTATGTTTTCTTATTACTTGAAACAAATGGAAATGGACATTTCGTATGTAAACTATATTGTCCAATACAGTCTATGATCTTGTCTAACAAAGCTAGTATGTTCGTGCAACGAATGCTTGATCTGGTGCTTAGCTCCTTGTGTAATGCTTAGCATGCTAGCCTGGTCCATAACACATCAACATGTAGGCTAACGGGGGAAATATATGCCGGTTAGCCAATATGTCGATAAGCAAAACATGGTTTGTGCGGTATTCGGATGCGGTTCAAGTTTGGAGGTCCCGTTGTATTTATATGTAAAGTTTACAGCTGGTTGCAAAATGTATTCACACAACACAGTTTACAAGATACACAATGACACAAGCAGTTCTTAAAAAAAGTCCTTCCAAACGGTATCATGGTTTCTAATACACAGAAACAACACCGTTTCTGCCCGGAGACAATGCACCACAATGAGACAGGAGGGTGGGCTCTAATCGGAGAATAGGGAGTGCCTGAAGACACTGCTCCATGCTGCATTAACTTTGGCAACGGCCGAGCACTGCAGTGAAGCTCATCCAAAAAAGTGTTAATAAATAGAAAGTTATTGATTAAGGTCCTTGGCTGTGCGCCCATGCAGTCTAAAGATCCCACTTTCACATGGCAGAAGAGCAGACTGCGAGCTACTCCTGTTACAGCTAATCCTCACGCAGAGGAAGCTGAAGAGAGAGAGCGAGGCGACGTCGGACATGAGAGAAGCGCTTATTATCGGACTGATCAATGTTTTTGGAATGCAAATCATCGTCCTTAATGCAGTCAAGTCACCAAAATCTTTAAGAGTCAGGGGCAGATATTGACACAGCAAGGGGCCCGTCTCACTGGCGGCTTCATTAAACTGTGAATTCCTGCGAGTGTTTCAGTCTTTTCTAGGACACTTTGCCATATTATATTATCATATTTGC
Source organism: Nerophis ophidion (assembly GCF_033978795.1). NCBI lineage: Eukaryota > Metazoa > Chordata > Actinopteri > Syngnathiformes > Syngnathidae > Nerophis > Nerophis ophidion. The sequence goes on from NC_084612.1 coordinate 64,120,734, forward strand.
CATAGTGGTCGACAGTCACTTTTCATAATGGCCTTGCTGTGTCCTTTATACCACAAGGGGACTGCTGGATAAGCACACTCATTAAATTTAAGGACAGCCATTTATCAAACCTTCATGCTACCAATTTAGATATCAAAAGCAGCATAAATTAGTTTAATGAATTTAATAGTTTCAGTATTTTGAATTTTGTGGTAGTGCTATCTAGTGTTCAGCTGATTTGATATAATAAACCCACAGATTTACTGCACATGTTTTTTTAAATACTGTAAGAAACCACTTGCTGGTTTGATACAGTATGTCTTATTGAGAGTGTGTTACTACGACAAGCTTGTTTTTGTGGACTGCACCTGCACAGATGGCTGCAATAAGGCCTTTCCTGCCATCTTGGTCCTTGAGCACTTCGCTGACAGCGGGAGACTGCAAGAGAGCGGAGGGAGAAGATGTAGTGAGTCACAGGCGGAACACAGTGTATTAAAGCATGATATACAGTAAACATTCACGGAATATGGGGCTGCCAAAAGGACGATAAGGCTGTATTTATGAACGTATTCATGAAGATGTGGCATTGTGGAACTTACTCTGTACTATACTTCTTCAAAAAGTGTCCATGTGCATTGGTTTACTCAGTGACAGAAAGTACCGTATTTTCCGGACTATAAGGCGCACTTAATATTGGGGTGTAACGGTACGTGTATTTGTATTGAACTGTTTCAGTACGGGGGTTTCGGTTCGATGTGGAGGTGTAGTAGCCGCCTAAGCTTAAGTCTTAATAAGCTGCTCTGCTTTCTGCATCTGTCTCCGACACAGCACCCAGCATTGTCCCACCCACACAACCATCTGATTGGTTACAACCATAGCGGTAACAGCCAATCAGCAGTGCGTATTCAGAGCGGTAACAACCAATCAGCAGTGCGTATTCAGAGCGCATGTAGTTAGCGCTTCAGCGTCGAGCAGAGAGGTGTTTAGCAGGTGAGCATAAGGCAGCGTACTCTCTCCAAATTATACTAAACACTTCCAAGTCAACTACTTGTAACATCACTATGAGCCCGTTGATGTTCTAGAAACTCAAACTGCAGCTCAGCTCGCTCGCAGTCCTGGCTTGAGGTGAAGGCTAATTAGCTTTTAGCGTAACGTTAGCTAATTTTGAAGTGTGCGTGTGTGTGTGTGTGTGTGTGTGTGTGTGTGTGTGTTACGGACAGTGTTGATTGAGCTGTGTTTAAGCAGCAAAAAAGGACATTATGTTAAATGAAATGTTTCTGTCTGTGATAGTTGATATAGTAATTAACTGCATCATTAAGCCTGCATGAACTCCATGGTGTTAAAGTTAAAGTACCAATGATTGTCACACACCCACTTGGTGTGGTGAAAATTGTCCTCTGCATTTGACCCATCCCCTTGATCACCCCCTGGGAAGTGAGGGGAACAGTGGGCAGCAGCAGTGCCATGCCCGGGAATCATTTATGGTGATTTAACCCCCAATTCCAACCCTTGATGCTGAGTGCCAAGCAGGGAGGCAATGGGCCCCATTTTTTTTTTATAGTCTTTGGTATGACTCGGCCGGGGTTTGAACTCCAAGCCTACCGATCTCAGGGCGGACACTCTAACCACTAGGCCACTGAGTAGGTCGTTCAGGTATGAATAGTCTCTCCTATTGCACTATTTTTTTCAGATATAGTTACATTAATCATTAGTGATGTAGCAGCCTAGTTTTGAATGGCAGGGTCCCTGCAATCACATGTTGATAAAAATATAACATTTACATGATAAAAATCAACTACAGGCTTCCCAAATGCTGTAATAAATTAAGCATGATGAGTTGACTTGAAAATGTTTAAAGATGCACTTTTTATATGTAGAAGAAAAGTTTTGTCATTTTATTTAATCTAAGCAACAACTTGAGGCAGTTTAATGTGGATTAATGTGGGCAGAATTATTATAGTGTTCCCTATAAAATTTATATTTTGTTGTTTTCTTACTGTACCGAAAATGAACCGAACCGTGACCTTTAAACCGAGGTACGTATCGAACCGAAATTTTTGTGTACCGTTACACCCCTAGTTAATATATATATATATATATATTTTTTTTTTTTTTCCTCGAAACTCCAAAGTGTGCCTTAAGTTTGGTAGAGCTTACCCACCTCATAGCTATTTTATTTGTTACATGGTGTAATGATAAATGTGACCAGTAGATGGCAGTCAAACATAAGAAATAAGTGTCGGCTACAATATGATGGCATTAAGTTTTAAGTAAACACCAACATTTTAAATGTTCCATTGAAAATATACAACATTACACACGGTGCTCAAAAATCTATCAAAATGTTTTAGTACGACTTTGTAAGCTATGAAGCCGCACAGCTTGAAAGATTGTGGTGTTTTGTTTAGCAATATTATGCAAAATAACCTTTTTTTAACTTCTGGTACCTTTTAATCTGTATTTGGGATCTGCATGAATCCTGAAAAATTGCGCAAGTCCGCCTTTGTAGTCTGTGGAAACCACGAAGTCGATAAGCTTCTTCTTTTTCTCTATCTTCTTGTTATGTGACATTCATCCTCCGCTGTTGCCATTTCTAGTATAAAGCAGTGAAAAAGTTCTTACTTATATGCGTCAGTAAACTCGCCATGAAGCGCTAAAACATACCGGTTTAGTGAGTTTACATTATTCACCCAAGGAACTTTAGTTATTAGAGTTCCGGTCGGATGGTTTTTTACAGGACAAATTTCCAGTGTTGTTGTTTCCGGATGAGGAGATGCTGCTGCATTATTGATTTAAGTTAAGTCTGAATGTCATTAAAACAATTAGCTTCATCTTTTGACACTTCTACTACTCCTGTCCTTGCACGCTACACCGCTACAACAAAGATGACGGGGAGAAGAAGCTGCCGAAGGTGAGCCACGTAAATAAAACCGCCCACAAAACGGCACATCCGAAAGAGACTGTCAGGAAGCGGCCTGAAGATGATCTGTAAAACAATCTATGCAACATTTTGACCAAATAACCACCATTACATGTTATGTAGACCACAAGAAAGTGTTTTAATTTTTTTTAGATATTAATATTATGACTCCTTAATCGCCCTATAATCCGGTGCGCCTAATATATGAAAAAAGATCAAAAATAGACCGTTCATCGGCAGTGCGCCTTATAATCCCTTGCGCTCTATGGTCCGGAAAATACAGTACGTGAGGTGTTTATTTGAAGTAAGGCATTATTTTAAGAGGAAGCCTTTCTTTGGTCAATTGTTATATTTTTAACTAGCGTGATTGCAATAGCTAAGTTAAGTCAACACAAGTTTACACTTTAATTGACACTGACATGACATTGTTCTAAGATTTTGGGGGTGGGGTGTCAACACGAACACATGCAAATTGTACAAAGCAAAAATCTAAAAAATACTGTGTAAATTGCAAGTGTGTCCTGGGGCTGCGCAAAGATAAACAGGAAAAAAAAATGCAATTTGGATTCATAGTATCCTGCACCCTAATTTATTGAGATTTCTTTTTTTTAAATAAACAAGCTGCAACACACATGCTGAAGGACAGCCCTGTCGTCATGACTGCTGATACTTCGTCCCCACTGGTCAAAGGAAGTTGGCTCTGCTGCCATGGCCAGTGTGGCTCAATGACTATCATTCATTTTAAAGTCGTATGATATTTTCAAATGCAAATATCAGATGTGCAGCGACCATAAAAATGACATGCAGGTGCGTCATGGCCAATTATGTAAAGTAGACGATGCAGTCATCTGCTCCCCACCCAACATATCTCTGCAAATATTTAAATGGCAAATTGCTGGCGAATTGATACTTTAATACAATGTAAAAAATACCGTAAATTCTGGACTATAAGCTGCTATTTTTTCCCTAAGCTTTGAACACTGCGGCTTATACAAACGGTGCTGCTTATTTACGGATTTTTCTTGACTGACAGCCAGCTATGAAGTAAATACAAAAAAAAACTGTCTGTTATTGTTTGTGGCTTGGCGCCATCTTTAGGATGAGTTCACTCACTGAATGTGTTGCATTGCCCTGCTGTTTAGACTGGGCTATGAACCTACCGGACGTACAGATGTCGTCTGGTTTTCTAGCCAGCCATAGCGTTTCTATCCTTTTGGATTCTTCAATTATCAACCCTAGCAACGTAAATAAGTTTTACCGTATAGTAAATAATTTTTACTTTCTCAACCGTCCCATGTGTGATGTCTGTAGGAGTGTTTATATGCATATCTGTATGTGCTCTCGTGATGTAATGAAGCTAGTGTCGTTAGCATTAGCTACTATGCTAACACATTCACGAGTATCTTTGTTAGTAATATTAACCTTCAATAGCATTATTTTTGAATTTTTTCAGTTTTGCAAATTCACCAAAACGTCACCGTGGACTTATTGAGTCTGTTTAGCTGATTGCAGAACTAGCTTCCGCTGTTAGTGGGTCCATGATGACGACTTCAGTTTTGTTTGATTAGCCCTTTTACTGCTATGTGGCTGGCAGTTTGGAAACAATTAAGGGATGTAAATAAATATTTACAAAATCGTTGTGTGTAAATAACTAATTTCTCAACGTATATATCTGTGGCTTATAGTTCGATGCGGGTAATATATGGTAAAATATGTTTTTCTTCTAAAAATGTTTGTCTATTTTGGTGAATTCTAGGGCTGGACGATTAATTGACAGTAAGGTTTTAATTGGTGCGATAACCTCACCCCAAAAGGCGGAGGTTCTTTTTTCATTGCCGTCAGTAACATTTGACTGACGGACATGTTTGCCAATCAACCAGAAAGCTAATAAACACCTTGGAAAAAGTCTTCATTGTTCTATCTGTGTCTGTTTGTTTTTGGGTCTCACTCTGTCCATCACTCTCAGCACCTTTATTTAACAATGAACTAACTGAACACAGTGAGCCCTCTTCGCAATCATTCAAAATCTTGGTCTCGGTGGGCGGAGAGCCTTCCTATACTCGTGACTCATTAGTGAGAAGTTCTACAAAGTAACGAAAATTTAAAGGAAAAAATATGATAAAGCCAAATGTCCTGTTGTGATAATATTTCAGATTCAAATCGGAGGGCCAATATAAACCCATCAACACGGACAAACGAGCTAGAACGCCGTGATTTCAACAAAACCAAAAAAAGACAACGTTCGACCTGTTTTTTCCAAATGGGGGGAAAAAAAATTAACTTTCAGAAGTTCAATTTGTATTCAATTTAAATGTGTGCTTATAGAAATAAGTACATTTTATGTTTTTGTCTATTTAGGATAACTGAAAAGTTATATACCTTCCAATTATAGTCCAAAGGTAAACTATTCTACTGTAATGGCAAATATAAATGTTTATTTAGATGATTACTTGCATTATTACTATAGCTACATATGATTACATTTGTGTTTAATTTGTTCACAAAATAATGCTGGCAATAATATAGTTTATCGACAATTTGTGGGACAATACATCATCCAGCAAAATTTGAAAATTAACCTCACTGTACAGTTTCTATCGGTTATTTTCGAAAGTAGATTATTTCATATTGATAATGTGTGGCACCTTAAGACAAGAATATGTTGACTGACAGTCTAAAAGTAAAATGTCTTCCTTCACTTGATATTTTCACAGTTTTATGTATTCATTAGGTATAAAATATAAAAATCACAAATCAAATCGCAATTTTGGAGAGAAAAACGGCAGTTTTTTTTTTCCAAAATGGTGCAGTCCTAGTGAATCAAATTAATGAGCAAGTTGGAATGATGCCATTTTGCTATTTACAGGCGCCAGCGCCCCCCGCGACCCCAAAAAGGGAATAAGCGGTAGAAAATGGATGGATGGATGGATGCCGCTATCAGTGTGTGCCAATCAAAGCTAGTTTACTGAACTTTGGAAGGGGAGGTGAGACAACACTTCAGCAAGGATGGAGATCATGTTTGAAAACGACAGAAAACCCCATTTTTTTATAGAAATGTATCGCTCTGGAATAACCAGCCTCAAATTCTCACCGGCATTGAAAGTAAAGGTTTTGAAAAGGAAAGTAATATTTTATCTGAGTCTGTAAATTAGTTTGCTTATTGATGATTTTTGTTCGGTTTTGTATTTTGCAGTTATATTTATATGGTAATAATTATTCTGTGACTGTAAATTATTTGCTTGTTTTCTTATTGATGTTTTTATTTGTTTCTGTATTTGTGCAGTTATAATGATATATTTTTTAATGTTTTTACTTGTGATTGTATTGAGTTTGTGGACCCCAGGAAGACTAGTGGGTTGTTGTGGCAACCAGCTAATAGGGATCCTTAAAAAAAACAAAAATCAAATCAAACCATTGGAAACTGCAGCTATGACTTAAGCCCACTAGGTAGCGCCAAAGACCGGTTGATGACTCCAAGAGACAGACAGATGAGTAGTAACTTTAAGGACTACCTTAAAAGCCCCTTTTCACTCAGGAACTATTTTTCAGAAACTTTTATTTTTTTTACATTAAAAAAATTAAAAGGTTTCCCATTTTGATACAAAAAGGTTCCAGCAAACCACCAGGGTATTTTTCAGAAGCGCAGTGGCGTGGTGTAGATACATGTATCATTTCCACAAGCTAAAGAAAAGCTTTGAGACGTGATCATCAACACAACATGATTGTGGAAAAATAGCCGACGAGCTAGTGGATCTAAATGTAGGACACTTGGCTAAATAAAATGGTAAAAAAATAATTTAAAGAAGTATATAAGGTGAATGACAGTCCAACCAGCATGCAAACAAGCCACCCGCTGAAATATAATAGTATAAATTCCTGAGATTTTCGTTTAAAAAAAAAAACCCTCACTTAAATCAGAAAAAAAAATCCGGGCGTGATTGACTCAGAGTTGACTTTTACCCCAAATATTATTAAACATTTTACTAAAATATGTTTTTATCATCTTAAGATCATAGCCAGAATCCACCCGTTTCTCTCTCAGGCCAACAAGGAGGTGCTAATGCATGCTTTTATTTCTTGGTTGTTGAGACTATTGGTCTTCCCAACAAGAATATCAGAAGTCTACAATTATTACAAACCATAGCTGCACATATGCTGATGAGGACTAGAGGGCGGGAGCACATTACACCAGTGTTAAAGTCTTTGCACTGGCTCCTTGTCCGCTTCAGTGTTGATTTTAAAGTTATATTATTAGTTTTTAAATCTCTTAATGGCCTTGTTGTTATGATCCGCTACCTGGATTATTCCATAATCTTGTTTTGTTCCAGTTTTGTAACATATTCTGTTGTTTGATGTCCCTAGTTCCTGTTTTAGTCGGTTTCTATAGTAACAAATTATTTTCACCTGCCGTGGTTTCCAGACGCACACCTGTTTTGCTAATCACCATTCTTATTTGAGCCAGCCCTTTCTGTTCATTCACTCTCGGATCTTAATTTGCTTTCATGCAACAAGTGACGACTGCTGTCAATGTTTATACTCGCTAGCTTTCGCGCTACGCCTTATTTATCCCTAGCTGTCATGCTAGTTGTTTATGTTTTCCCTTTTTGTGCCTTTGTGCCAAATGTAAGTGTTTCTGTTTGTTTCCCTAGCTCCCATGCTCGCGCCTTTTGTTTGCCTTTTTTGCCTAGCACCAGTGTTTTTGTTCTTAGTTAAATAAATCTATATTTCTTACCATTCGCTGTGTTCTTGCCCGAACGCATCCACGGAAGAACAAATCCGGCATCACTATGCCTAGCAAACGTCACACTTGTACCTTCTTATCTGTCTGACCTATTAGCTTTCCCAAATACCAGAACAAAGACCCACGGTGAGGCGGCATTTAGTCACTATGGCCCCCATCTGTGGACAAGCTTGCCAGACAGCCTTAAATTATTTCAAAAAGGCTAAAGACACACTTTTTTAATCAGGCTTTTTACCCATCATCTAAAGCGCTTTTGTTTTTTTATTGTTTTGTGTTGTTTTTCTATTCTAACTATTAACATTACTAATATTATTCTCTTCATGTTATGTTTTTATTAATTTATTAATGTAATATTTATATTATTTACATTTTTCATATATTTTATGATATCATTTATACTATTAAGATGGGGTTAATTGTACAAATTATTAAGTGTGGACGCCTCATAAGTTGTGTTTTTCTTCAAATCCTCAGTGTCCTGCCATGTTTTGTTTTTGCTTTGTTATTGACAATAGTACTGTGTGTGCGTGTGTGTGTGTGTGTGTATATGTGTGTGAGTGTGTTTTCTTCTCTTTATTTTTTGTACAGTACTTTGTGTTTGCCTCTCGCCTGTGTATGTCAAATGCTATAGAAATAAAGTTTTGATTTGAGAATAGAATATCCTTGAATTTTAATGAAATATTGGGACATATGAAAAAGATGCTCACCTAAAAATACAGGTAAAAAATGATTACAGTTACCTAGTAGAAAATAACGAGACATCTGAAGATCTATTGAGGCAAGGTGCCTATTACAGCGAAAGCTCATATGCGGATGCTCAGTATTTGCTATTAATAAAGTGCATGCGCACCCTCAAAAAGAACTGACTAAGCCCCTGTGAAGGTTAATTTTAAACTTTAAAGGGGACCTATCCTGGATGTTGTATTTTTTGACATGTTACAATGTTGAATGGGATAGGGTCAAGATACGATAGACTTTATTAATTCCGTGTGTTAAACAATGCTAAAGCATCAAATTATAAGGTTCACCATTTTGGGGTGTGAGCTTGCACATTGTTTTGAACGCCTCCTATCGGAGTTTGGCTATGTTGCGGTGTTATTTGGACACATAATAAAGCACTCTGCCCCCTCTGCTTTAGGCTGTGAAGAAACACAAAAAAAGGTATAATATCATATTTTAATTTAATCTTGGCAGGCGCATGATAACACTAACAATGCCGTGACATTAATGCTGATTAAAGCTGTTTTTTTTATTAATGTTGTGACCGGGTGAATCTATATAACATGTATTAAGTTTATTTTTGAGTGTGTCTGGAAAAACATAGCATGTAATGACCTCAAGTTATACATTTAAAAAGTGTACATTCTAAAAAGATAAATTATGATAATTTAAGAGAGTGAGGAGTGTTTTTAGTTACATCTTGGGAACGCCTCCTAAAACAAATATCTTGTAGACAGACTCAAAAAACGGGCGATAAGACTGACGGTGGAGCAAAATATAAACCAAAACTAATCCAAAATATATTATTGAGACCACAAGGAAGTGTTTTAAAAGTAGATTAAAATCGTCATTGGTTCCCTTTAAACTTAAGACAAAAAACATGAGATTATTTTCTTATTTTTTTAAAAATGAAGGTGCATAGCTATCAAGTTTTGACAGATAAAAACTAATAGCAAAGTATTGCAGAACACAAGTCACTTAATAGTAACAATATAAATGTAGATGCATGGATGTCTTACCTCTGCCAAGTTTGTGGCCCCTGGCAAACCCCCAGGAAGGACCACCACATCATACGGGCCCTAAAACACAGCATGAAAGATAGATTATTTGCAGTTGAGAGCGTTTATTGTCAAGTCTTACCTGTTTGCTTGCATCCTCCAAGCTTGCGTCGGGACAGATGACGACGTTCCTGCTGCACTGGACAGGATCCTTCCCAGTCAGCCCTGCCACCGTCACTGCAATCTGCATGTTCGAGTGGAAACAACAAAATATACATTTTTGGGTTATTTATTTACCAAATTTGTAAACAATGGCATAACACACATATACACACTGTCAGAGAGGTGACTGTTCTATTCCTCTGCGCAGGAGCACTTTCAGTAAGTCAGCCTGGTCAGTAAGGAGCACAAATGTGTGGGACTCAGTACCTGAGGAGGTTAAACTGGTCACAACTTACATACAAGGCCTTCACAAAAATGGAAAATGTGGCATATCAAGGGCAGCACGGTGGTAGAGGGGTTAGTGCATCTGCCTCACAATACAAAGATCTCGAGTAGGCCTGGGTTCAATCCCGGCCTCGGGATCTTTCTGTGTGGCGTTTGCATGTTCTCCCCGTGACTGCGTGGGTTCCCTCCGGGTACTCCCGCTTCCTCCCACCTCCAAAAACATGCACTTGGGGATAGGTTGATTGACAACACTAAATTGACCCCAGTGTGTGAATGTTGTCTGTCTATATGTGTTGGCCCTGCGATAAGATGGCTCCTTGTCCAGCGTGTACCCCGACTTCCGCCGGATTAAAAAGCTGAGATAGGCTCCAGCAACCTCCCGCGACCCCGAAGGGAATAAGCGTTAGGAAATGGATGGATGGATGGATGGGTGGGTGGCTTATCAACGCCTACAGCTGCCAACACTAAAAGAAAGATGAGCCGGAATATGATGCTAATATAAATGTTATGTTGTGATGTTCCATCCATCCATTTTCTACCGCTTATTCCCTTTCGGGGTTGCGGGGGGCGCTGGCGCCTATCTCAGCTACAATCGGGCGATAGGTGGGGTACACCCTGGACAAGTCGCCACCTCATCGCAGGGCCAACACAGATAGACAGACAACATTCACACTCACATTCACACACTAGGGCCAATTTAGTGTTGCCAATCAACCTATCCCCAGGTGCATGTCTTTGGAAGTGGGAGGAAGCCGGAGTACCCGGAGGGAACCCACGCATTCACGGGGGAGAACATGCAAACTCCACACAGAAAGATCCCGAGCCTGGATTTGAACCCAGGACTGCAGGACCTTCGTATTGTGAGGCAGAAGCAATAACCCCTCTTCCACTGTGAAGCCCATGTTGTATTTTTTAAAACATATCGTGTAAGTATTGTGTGCTTTTTTAAATGTTTTCTTCTATCCATCCATTTACTACCGCTTATTCCCTTCGGGGTCGCGGGGGGCGCTGGAGCCTATCTCGGCTACAATCGGGCAGAAGGCGGCGTACACCCTGGACAAGTCGCCACCCTTATCGCAGGGCCTTTTAAATTGTAATTTTACTGCCTTTTTTTACATCACGGCCAGATGAACACTAGCCTTCTGGATAATTCTGGCTTTTTTAACCATGCGTATTATGAAATCATAAGATATGGGAAGTCATGTGTGTTATAGCGGTACAGCTCGATTGGTAGAGTGGCCGTGCCAGCAACTTGAGGGTTCCAGGTTCGATCCCTGCTTCCGCCATCCTAGTTACTGCCGTTGTGTCCTTGGGCAAGACACTTTACCCACCTGCCCCCAATGCCACCCACACTGGTTTAAATGGAACTTAGATATTGGGTTTCACTATGTAAAGCGCTTTGAGTCACTAGAGCAGGGGTCGGCAACCTTTACCACTCAAAGAGCCATTTTCACAAAATAAAGAAAATAATAGGAGCCACAAGACTCTTGAAATTTATAATGATATATCACTGTATATAAAGTTTTTTTTTTGCTTTGTGCTATGTATTAACCAGGGGTCTCAGACACGCGGCCCGTAATTAAATATGAAGATTTGATGTTAGTGCGGCCAGTGAGTTTTTTACGGATGCCCCTTATTAGCATCACGCATACAAATCCTCACGATTTGTCCGGGAGACTCGCGGGTTACAGAGTGACTATTCCCTCGGTCGTCTGCTGAGTACTACCCAAACAACAATAATGCGGGCGTGCTTGGATGGCACTGTCTTTAGAGTCCTCCACAACTTGTACAACCAGCTTACCAGTCAAGTCACGTGTTGTATGTGACTACAGCTGATGCACGTATCTGACTGCAAGGCATTCTTGTTCAACAGCCATACAGGTCACACTGAGGGTGCCAGTTTAAACAACTTTAACACTGTTACAAATACGCGCCACACTGTAAACCCACACCAAACAAGAATGACAAACACATTTCGGGAAAACATCCGCACTGTAACACAACATAAGAAATACCCAGAATCCCATGCAACCCTAACTCATCCAGGCTACATTATAGGATCCTTTTCATCCATGACTCTTCCTGACTATATTATACACCCCGCTAGCACTAAACCCCGCTAGCGGATGATATAATTGCCTATCCGCGCATCTCTAATGCCTGCCCTAGGCAATTTTAGGGAATGGCACTGAGGTCAGAAATCTCCCGGTAAATTCGGGAAAGTCGGCAAGTATACAGCTGAGCCACACCAGAGTGATTAAAGAGCCGCTGGTTGCCGACCCCTGCACTAGAGAAAAGCGCTATATAAATATAATTCACTTCACTTATGAAATTGCAATGGGGCAACCGGTAGAAAAAATGGATGGATGGATGGCATTGTCCCCTTTGAAATAAACGGATCCAATCTAACACGTCACAGAAAACACGAAACTTTTATTTTGAAAACCTAGTGTCTTTGAACTTTGACTTTTAGTTTGACGGTTTCTGTTTATAGGATCCGAATATGCTTATTCTTTCTTAGCACTGTTTATAACACTAATCTCGGTGTTGTTGCCGCGCATAGTTCATGTAAACACCGCATACAAAAATCTAAACAAAATACTATTTAGAGCGTCGTGTGATTAGCATGTTAGCACAGTGGCAGAAAGCAACAAACCCCAGCTCTTCGCATGATGTCCACCGAAATGACAGTCTCCATCTCCTCTGCACCCTTTGCCAAGATGACCAACGCTCTCTTTCCTGCCATATTTCTGAGTTTGAAGCTCGTCAGCGACGAAAATACGTAAGAATGAAGCTAACTACAGTGCGGAGTGTTATCCACTTGCCGCTAGCATAGTAGCGTTGGACAATTGCCCGGGTTGCCAGGTCACAAGACACCAACCCCCCTTTTTCATAGGACGGCGCAATATCACAACCTTAAATGTTTTATCCTTGTATTAAAAAAATAAATGTGTACATATGTGGTATATTTGTAGTCATTATATTTAATGAACACAACTGTAGAAGAAAAACAAGAAGAGTATAGTTTGAGCAAATTTCGCGGCTCTGGGTGACATCCACGATGTATAGTGATCGTGTACATTACCAAAAACAAAATAAATTGGTTAAACATAACAATTAAGTATTCAGACATTGATTTGTACTATGATGATCTGTTTAAATCGTGGGTATTAACTGAGATAAAGGTTAGAATCATGAATACAACATCCTCATTCATTTATAGGGTACTTCCACCCACTTGGCATCCATTGCACCCGTCACACTTATTTTTATTTGATTTAAATTTTTAAGGTGTAATTCAAAATATACACATGAAACCGCCTGACTCCGTAAGGGACAAGCGGTAGAAAAATGGATAGATGGATTGACGGTTTTCCCCCAAAATAAACAGTTTTATAGACAACAAAACATATGTGTTTGTAATAATTCCAACAGCAAGAATGTTATGAGTTAATATCAATCAATCAATCAATGTTTATTTATATAGCCCTAAATCACAAATGTCTCAAAGGACTGTACAAACCACTACGACTACGACATCCTCGGAAGAACCCACATAAGGGCAAGGAAAACTCACACCCAGTGGGACGCCAGTGACAATGATGACTATGAGAACCTTGGAGAGGACCTCAAATGTGGGCACCGAAAGCAATGGATGTCGAGCGGGTCTAACATGATACTGTGAAAGTTCAATCCATAGTGGCTCCAACACAGCCGCGAGAGTTCAGTTCAAAGCGGATCCAAGACAGCAGCGAGAGTCCCGTCCACAGGAAACCATTCCAAGCGGAGTCGGATCAGCATCGTAGAGATGTCCCCAACCGATACACAAGCGAGCGGTCCATCCTGGGTCCCGACTCTGGACAGCCAGTACTTCATCAATGGTCATCGGACTGGACCCTCTCCACAAGGGAGGGGGGGACAGAGGAGAAAAAAAAGAAGAAGCGGCAGATCAACTGGTCTAAAAAGGAGGTCTATTTAAAGGCTAGAGTATACAAATGAGTTTTAAGGTAAGACTTAAATGCTTCTACTGAGGTAGCATCTCAAACTGTTACCGCATTCCAGAGTACTGGAGCCCGAACAGAAAACGCTCTATAGCCCGCAGACTTTTTTTGGGCTTTAGTCCATCCATCCATCCATCCATCTTCTTCCGCATATCCGAGGTCGGGTCGCGGGGGAAACAGCCTAAGCAGGGAAACCCAGACTTCCCTCTCCCCAGCCACTTCGTCTAGCTCTTCCCGGGGGATCCCGAGGCGTTCCCAGGCCAGCCGGGAGACATAGTCTTCCCAATGTGTCCTGGGTCTTCCCCGTGGCCTCCTACCGGTTGGACGTGCCCTAAACACCTCCCTAGGGAGGCGTTCGGCTGGCATCCTGACCAGATGCCCGAACCACCTCATCTGGCTCCTCTCGATGTGAAGGAGCAGCGGCTTTACTTTGAGTTTCTCCCGGATGGCAGAGCTTCTCACCCTATCTCTAAGGGAGAGCCCCGCCACACGGCGGAGGAACCTCATTGCCTTCCGGCTCAGCTCCTTCTTCACCACAACGGATCGGTACAACGTCCGCATTACTGAAGACGCCGCACTGATCCGCCTGTCGATCTCACAATCCACTCTTCCCCCACTCGTGAACAAGACTCCTAGGTACTTGAACTCCTCCACTTGGGGCAGGGTCTCCTCCCCAACCCGGAGATGGCATTCCACCCTTTTCCGGGCGAGAACCATGGACTCGGACTTGGAGGTGCTGATTCTCATTCCGGTCGCTTCACACTCGGCTGCGAACCGATCCAGTGAGAGCTGAAGATCCCGGTCAGATGAAGCCATCAAGACCACATCATCTGCAAAAAGCAGAGACCTAATCCTGCGGTCACCAAACCGGAACCCCTCAACGCCTTAACTGCGCCTAGAAATTCTGTCTATAAAAGTTATGAACAGAATCGGTGACAAAGGACAGCCTTGGCGGAGTCCAACCCTCACTGGAAATGTGTTCGACTTACTGCCGGCAATGCGGACCAAGCTCTGGCACTGATCGTACAGGGAGCGGACCGCCACAATAAGACAGTCCGATACCTCATACTCTCTGAGCACTCCCCACAGGACTTCCCGAAGGACACGGTCGAATGCCTTCTCCAAGTCCACAAAGCACATGTAGACTGGTTGGGCAAACTCCCATGCACCCTCAAGAACCCTGCCGAGAGTATAGAGCTGGTCCACAGTTCCACGACCAGGACGAAAACCACACTGTTCCTCCTGAATCCGAGGTTCGACTATCCGGCGTAGCCTCCTCTCCAGTACAGCTGAATAAACCTTACCGGGAAGGCTGAGGAGTGTGATCCCTCGATAGTTGGAACACACCCTCCGGTCCCCCTTCTTAAAGAGAGGAACCACCACCCTGGTCTGCCAATCCAGAGGTACCGCCCCCGATGTCCACGCGATGCTGCAGAGTCTTGTCAACCAAGACAGCCCCACAGCATCCAGAGCCTTAAGGAACTCTGGGCGGACCTCATCCACCCCTGGGGCCTTGCCACCGAGGAGCTTTTTAACTACCTCAGCGACCTCAGCCCCAGAAATAGGAGAGTCCACCACAGATTCCCCAGGCACTGCTTCCTCATAGGAAGACGTGTTGGTGGGATTGAGGAGGTCTTCGAAGTATTCCTTCCACCTATCCACAACATCCGCAGTCGAGGTCAGCAGAACACCATCCGCACCATACACGGTGTTGATAGTGCACTGCTTCCCCTTCCTGAGGCGGCGGACGGTGGTCCAGAATCGCTTCGAAGCCGTCCGGAAGTCATTTTCCATGGCTTCCCCGAACTCCTCCCATGTCTGAGTTTTTGCCTCAGCGACCGCTGAAGCCGCACACCGCTTGGCCCGTCGGTACCTGTCCACTGCCTCCGGAGTCCTATGAGCCAAAAGGACCCGATAGGACTCCTTCTTCAGCTTGACGGAGTCCTTTGAACGCAGATTTCTTGCCGGGACATATGGTACAATACAATCGGCAAGATAGGATGGAGCTAGACCGTGTAGTATTTTATACGTAAGTAGTAAAACCTTAAAGTCACATCTTAAGTGCACAGGAAGCCAGTGCAGGTGAGCCAGTATAGGCCTAATATGATCAAACTTTCTTGTTCTTGTCAAAAGTCTAGCAGCCGCATTTTGTACCAACTGTAATCTTTTAATGCTAGACATGGGGAGACCCGAAAATAATACGTTACAGTAATCGAGACGAGGCGTAATACTGAACAATAAGGCCGAGGCAACATCAGACAACCTTGCAAAGAAAATAGTGGTCACGGTTGAAACGTGTGCAGTCACTACCAGGACTCAGTGGGTGTTTACAAAAAATATATATCATTAGTTATCACCTTAAATATGATGATAGCTTAGTTTAGTCTTTATTTGAAGGGACAATGCACAGAAACATTAAGCCCAAAGACAGATATGTTCTGTACCAGATCATAGCGAAATAGCTCATTTCCATCCGCAGTCCCTGGCTAGCTAAAATAAAGGGATACAAAAATCATGCAATAAAATGATGACAATAAAATCATACCAAAGCATGTAAACAAATTAAGACAAGTCATAAAATGTCCTATCATGGACACATACTTAATAATATACATTACAAACATACCTAATTTACATAATCACACAAAGACAATACATGCTCTTGTTCACATCTGTCATCATTTGTAAAAAGAACCATGATTTTAACAGACACACCTCACAATTTACAACAAAAATGCTGTCATGGATAAAAATAATACACATTAAGTTGATGTGTCAAACACAGTGCCCACCTTATTGACCGTGTGAGCAGCTTTGATTGCTCCAAAGCCACTTTTTAACTTCAATTGTGAATGAAGAGTAATCTGTTAGACTTTTCCAGTTTGTTGTGAGGTCGTTCCATTCCTTTATGGCTTTATATGAAAAGGCTGATTGTGCAAAAGATGTTTTACATCTGAGTACGCGATACTGCCCCCTGGTGGAGGCTCGTGTGCTTCTATTCGTCACAGAAGATGTAAACTGGACAAAGTGCTTAAGTGTTCGATGGTCCATTCGTATTGATGCTAATCTTTGAATGTTAGCTAAATTTAACAATCTATATTTTCGGAGAACTAAACAGTGATGGTGGTGTTGTACTTTTCGGGTTTGAGCGATTGTTTGTGCAGAGTTTCCAGCGGCCTCAGTGTGTCATGATCCGCTACTTGGATCATGTCATGTTCTGGTTTAGTTCTGTTTTTGTATAACATCTGGTGAGCTTGTCTTCCTTAGTTCCTGGTGGCACTTCCTGTTTGTTCCGTTTCCTTAGCAACGCATTTGTGTCACCTGCCTTCTGTTTGTCACGCGCGCCTGCTTTTTGATTATCCCCTGTATTTAAGCCTGCCCTTTTTGTTCCTTGTTGAAAATGTCGCGGAATGATGACGCGTGCGCCTGACGTCACGAACTGTCAGGAAATATTAGCGCAGCACCACTTATGGCTAAAAGTCGTCTCTTTTCATCGCACAATTACACAGTATTCTGGACTTCTGTGTTGATGAATCTTTTGCAATTTGTTCAATTAATAATGGAGAAGTCAAAGTAGAAAGATGGAGCTGGGAAGCTTTAGCCTTTAGCCACACAAACACATGGTGATTCCTTGTTTAATATTCCCGGAGGTGAAGCTTTACTATGGATCAGAGCGGTCAAGCGAACATGGTTACCGACCACTTGTCAACCGGCAGGTTTCGGTGAGAAAATTGTGTTAAAAAGTCGCCTCTTACCGGATATCTGTGGAGTTTGCGCCGTCTTTGTATCTGCCGTGACTTCCCTCAGACAATGGCCTCAAGACACCCATGGACACACCCTTCCGACTATCAGGTACTATTTAATCTCACACTAACACTAGCAACTAGAGATGCGCGGTTTGCGGTCTCATCCGCGGAGTACGCAGATAAACCGCGGGTCGGGCGGTTGACATGACGAAAAATAGATTTTAATTAAATTCGGGCGGGTGGCCGTTGAACCATTCGATCCGGAAATATTTGATATACATGGTTCTGGGATCGGTATCCTTTGCCATTTAAAGAGCCATTTAAGACCCGTGTCATAAAGCGAAGAAGACAATAGGAGACGCTATTATTCTCTTGAATGACTGCCGGCAGTCACCCAGATAATAAGTATTAGGGCGTGCTATGAAGCCATTAGCTTTGTCGCGTTCTACAACATGTACGATCTGCTTGTCAGTCCAGCATCATGTTGTGTGTGGCTTCCGCGGCAACACGCACACGACTGCAAGGCATACTGGGTGACACAGAGTACACTAATGGTTGTGATATAAACAATTTTAACACTCTTAGTAATATGCGCCACGCTGTGAAGCCACACCAATTAAGAACGACAAACACATTTTGGGAGAACATCCTCACAGTAACACAACATAAACGCAACACAACAAATACCCAGACTCCTTTGTATTCATGACACATCCTGACTATTTTATACACCCCGCTAGCAGCAACCCCCCCCCGTGCGTCGGTAAGGTGGGCGGGGTTGGGGGCGCAGGGGTGTAAAATATGTTCAGGAGTGTCAGGGATACAAAGGATTCTGGGTATTTGTTGTGTTGCGTTTATGTTGTGTTACTGTGAGTATGTTCTCCCGAAATGTGTTTGTCCATCTTGTATTGTGTGGCTTCACAGCGTGGCGCATATTAGTAAGTGTTAAAGTTGTTTATATCACAACCATCAGTGTACTCTGTATCACCAAGTATGCCTTTCAATCTTGTACGTGTAATTGCAGAAGCTGCACACAACATGTTGCCGGACCAACAATCAGTTCGTACATGTTGTTGAAGGTGTCTAAGGCAATGGCTTCACAGCACGCCCATATTCTTGTCATCAGGATGATCGCTATTGGATAGTCGCGAGAACGTTAGCGGCTCCAATTGTCTTTATTACTCTGTGATACAGGTTTAAATAGCTCTGTGAGTGGTAAAGGCGGCCGACCCCTGATGTATTTCAGCGGGCGGGTACGGTCCTGATAAAATGTTGGTTCGGGTGGACGGCGGGTGGATGACGACTTTGGTGATGCGGTTGCGAATAATATAATTGCCTATACGCGTATCTCTACTAGCAACACAATAGAAAGATAAGGGATTTCCCAGAATTATCCTGGTAAATGTGTCTAAAAACATCTAAATCCGTCCCAGTGCAATCGCCTTTTATTTTTTTTAACTTTATTTTGTATTTATTTATTCTTTTCTAGTCCTTCGCTATCAATATCATCATCCACGAATCTTTCATCCTGGCTCAAATAAATGGGGAAATTGTCGTTTTCTCGGTCCGAATAGCTCTTCCTGCTGGAGGCTCCCATTAAAAACAATGTGAGGACGTGAGGAGCCCTCACCCTTGTGACGTCATCGTCTGCGACTTCCGGTAAAGGCAAGGCTTTTTTATCAGCACCAAAAGTTGCAAACTTTATCGTCGATGTTCTCTACTAAATCCTTTCAGCAAAAATATGGCAATATCGCAAAATGATCAAGTATGACACATAGAATGGACCTGCTATCCCCGTTTAAATAAGAAAATCTCATTTCAGTAGGCCTTTAAGTACATGCAGACAAATAAATGCAAAGTGGTTCTTTTTGGCCAAACTAAACATGCAGTGCACACTTTTCCCCAATAGGTGGCGGCATTACCTAATGATTTAGAAGGGCATGTTGTGGGACGCTTGGAAGAAGATGCCTTGTTACAAGTAAGCTTCCATAGTGTCCTTAATTATGACAAATGTGTGATGTTTAATAAATTAATAAATTATGATGACAGTTAAAGTGATTAAAAAACAACAACAATTAAGCACGGTAAAACATGCCTGCAGGAGGTCAGTGAATGATTGAATTCAAACTTCTGCAAGTCCCATCATAAAGCAGCGTATATGCAGGACTTTAAGACCGAGGCTTGCATGAGACCTCATTTGCTATTAGCGAGAGCCCGTTGAAACAGTTAATTAGACAAAAAGCTGGCAGCAGGTTATTTACTGCGTGCCTGTGAGTGAATCCAAGAAGCAGCGGTGATTACCAACATATGCAGCTGGGGATCAACGACAACACGGTGGTGGCTCCAGCTCATTTCCATACATTAATTCACTAATGTACATTTACTAATTCCTCGCAGCGTGTTGTGATGAAGTGCACGATCACAGCGAGGAAATGTATCCGAGTGACTTGTGACACCCAAGTAAAGACTGGGATTAAAACCTCGCCCGTCTTACTTGCAAAATAAAACATTCGCGTTTTACCTGGGATTGTCAGCAAAGTCCATTAAAATATGTTCCCAGTTGTCCGTCCGTGCAAATTCTACTAAACTGATACTATTACTGTTGTACAATCACGTTTTTAACCTCACCAAATAGTTCATGTCTAGTCATGAATAATGCCACAAAGCCCTAATTAAAAAATAAACAAAAAAAAGTTGTCAAATATTCTCTATATGAAGGGTGTACACATTTTTTGACTTAGGGGGGCCATAGTGAGCTAAAAAAAAATTTGGACGGGGGCTGAAAACTAGCTGCATGTAGAGTAATGTTAACCCAATACCAATATACTGGTACGAGTACCAAAATGTATTTTGATACATTTCAGTACTTTTCTAAATAAAAGGGACAACAAAAATTGCATTATTGGCTTTATTTTAACACAAAATCTTAGGGTAAATTAAACATATGTGTCTTATTGCAATTTTGTCCTTAAAGGGGAACATTATCACAATTTCAAAAGGGTTAAAAACAATAAAAATCAGTTCCCAGTGACTTGTATTTTTTTATGTTTTTTTCTAAATTTTACCGGTCTCGGAATATCCCTAAATAAAGTTTTAAAGTGCCTTATTTTCGCTATCTTCGAAACCACTATCCATTTCCCTGTGACGTCATACAGTGCTGCCAATGTAAACAAACGATGGAAATACCACAGCAAGATATAGCGACATTAGCTCGGATTCAGACTCGGATTTCAGCGACTTAAGCGATTCAACAGATTACGCATGTATTGAAACAGATGGTTGGAGTATGAAAGTATTGAAGAAGAAACTGAAGCTATTGAGCGAATAGCTTTTGACGCTATTCATAGCCATAGCATGGCCGAATAGCTGCGTTAGCATCGCCGGTAAAATGTGCGGACCAAACAATCAGGACTTTCGCATCTTTTGACACTGGAACAACTTAAATCTGTCGATTGGTAAGTGTTTTTTTCGCATTAAATGTGGGTGGAAGGAAACGTAATATAGTTGCAAATGCATCTGCAGGTTATCCATACATCTCTGTGCCATGTCTGCTTTAGCACCGCCGGTAAATAGCATGTTAGCATGGATTAGCATAGCATGTTAGCATCGATTAGCTGGCAGTCAACATCAACAAAACTCACCTTTGTGATTTCGTTGACTATCGTTGCAAATGCATCTGCAGGTTATCCATACATCTCTGTGCCATGTCTGCTTTAGCACCGCCGGTAAATAGCATGTCAGCGTCGATTAGCGTAGCATGTTAGCATCGATTAGCTGGCAGTCACGCCATGACCAAATATGTCTGATTAGCACATAAGTCAACAAAATCAACAAAACTCACCTTTGTGATGTCGTTGACTTTATCATTTAAATGCATCTGCAGGTTATCCATACATCTCTGTGCCATGTCTGTCTTAGCATCGCCGGTCAAATGTGGAAACACTCTGGCCCATTCAATGGGGGTCTGGCGGCAGACACTTTTGCATCTTCGGGCCAGTGGTGCAACTTGTTAGTGTTGTTACACCCTCCGACAACACACCGACGAGACATGATGTCTCCAAGGTTCCAAAAAATAGTCGAAAAAACGTAAAATAACAGAGCTGAGACCCAATGTTTACAATGGGTTGAAAATGAAAATGGCGGCTGTGTTACCTCGGCGACGTCACATTCTGACGTCATCGCCACATGAGCGATAAACAGAAAGGCGTTTAATTCGCCAAAATTCCCCCATTTAGAGTTCGGAAATCGGTTAAAAAAATATATGGTCTTTTTTCTGCACCATCAAGGTATATGACGCTTACATAGGTCTGGTGATAATGTTCCCCTTTAAATAAAATAGTGAACATACTAGACAACTTGTATTTTATTAGTAAGTAAACAAAACATAGGCACCTTATTTACTTGCTGACGTATGCAGTAACATATTAGGTCATTTTCCATTCTATTATTTGGTCAACATTATCAAACATCCATGACATCTATTAAACAAGACAAGGAGCAAGGAAATAAACAGAGACACGTGTCGACCAGTCACCTCTTACAGTGTCACCCACGCTCCAACCAATCTTTTTGTTTGGACTTTCCCTGTTTACATAACAACAGCTGTTTCTAAAGGAATGGGTGGCAAAAGAAAAAGATGCCTCGGGCTTGGACTGGTCCTGGATCGAGCTGGGGCAGGTCATGGATGACGATAGATAACCCCTTCCGTCTCTTCCCATCGTACACGGCGGAATTTTCCAAGTCTTTCGCTTGGTGCAACAGAGACAGCTTTTGTCTGTTCACTCGGAACTCTACGAGCGGAAAGTTTTTTGACAACAATCAATCATCCATCCATCCATTTTTTACCGCTTATTCCCTATGGAGACGCGGGGGGGCGCTCGTGCCTTACTCAGCGAGAATCGGGCGGAAGGCGGGGTACACCCTGGACAAGTCGCCACCTCATCGCAGGGCCAACACAAATAGACAGCAAACAATACAATTTTTCTAACAGGTAGAAAATAAATTATTAATCTACTTGCTCATTTACTGTTAATATCCGCTTACTTTCTCTTTTACATGACCTATCTGCTCTTCTGTTAAAATGTAATAATCACTTATTCTTCTGTTGTTTGATACTTTACATTAGTTTTGATGATACCACAAATTTGGGTATCAATCCGATACCAAGTAGTTGTAGGATCATACATTGGTCATATTCAAAGTCCTCATGTGTCCAAGGACATAGTTCCTGACTTTATAAATATAATATATGTATAAAAAAAAAAATAAAAAAAAATTTGTGGTGCTAAATAAATATTTCCATGTAATCATAGTAGTTTCGACTAGATACAATCCTGTACTTGGTATCATTACAGTAGATGGTACTTTTTGAAGGCGGTATAGTACCGAATATGATTCATTAGTATTGCGGTACTACACTAATACACTAGTACAACCCTAATGTAGAGTACCTAAATATATAACCAATACGTATATATGTGTAAATATTATATCAAAATAATGGATATACAATTAATATAATTAGATATTAAGAGTATGTGAAAGTCCGGCTCCGACGTTTACTTCCTTGACGACATCCTTGAAGTTTTATAATCAATCAGAAATATCAAGCAGCTAAAATGCGCCAAGCATGGATAAGTGTGGAGAGAGTGTTTTGCATTTTTCCCATCATGCATTGTAAATGGGTATAATTTAGATTAAATATAAAAATTAAAAAAATAATAATAATGGTGCTTGGACGTTTTCTATCATACGCATTTGTGTTATGTGTGTCACTGTGTGTTACTTTTAGTGTTGATTGAATTTTATTTTATTTTTTCGCCATGATGGTTGTTTGGATTAAGTCATATAAATAAATGCTGTGCATGTTCCACTTCAGAGTACAATGAATAGTCATTAATGACCTGGGTTACTCTCATTGTCCACAACTTTTTGGCCTAATTGCATAATGTGAGCGCCACATTTTTAAAGTTAGTTTATTAATTCCCCGCTGGTCAGATTTTTACGTCTCACCGGCCAAACCGAATACGGCAGTTGGCCGCACTGGCCCAGAGGTAGTAGTTTGAACACCTCTCCTCTTTAAGAAGTCTACTTTGATGTATTTATGGATGCACATGCAAACTCTAGTCCAAGATCCTCTGCAAGAGGGGTGCCCAAACTTTTTGCCTCCGAGGGCCAAACTGAAAATGGGCTAACGGGCCGTGGGCCAAACATAGCAATTTTAACGTTACTTAATTCATGAAAAATGTAATAAAATAGAAAACACATTTTCATGCATATGTAAATGTATTCAGTTATAAACATTCTTTAACTTTCTACTTTCCTTAATGGATCTAAACTTTACCGCTGCCGGTATTTTTTCCTATATTTTTATTGTAACATTTCCAGAATGGGTTTGTTCTATTTTTGGCCAAAGTTAGACAAATAAAACAATCTGAATTTGTCTTAATTGTTTTGTTTTAATGCCATGATTTTAATAGTCTTTTTCAACCACATTCTGGTGTGCTGAGGGAGATTATGTAATTTCACCTAATTGGGTTAAAAATATATTTTGCACACCAGTATTTATAATTCGCAATTAATGTGCCGTTGTTAAGTGTTTTTACAGCGCAGGTAGCTAATTGCTTTGTAGATGTCGGGAAAAGGTCGCGTGAGACGACAATGTTTTGTCATGATCACAACATGCAAGTAACGGCGGGAGGCAGTGTGCAGGTAAAAATGTATCTAATGCTTAAACCAAAAATAAACAAAAGGCGAGTGCCGCTAAGAAAAGGCACTGAAGCTTAGGCATGGCTATGCAAAACGAAACTAAAACTGAACTGGCTGTGAAGTAAACCAAACACAAAATTGCTGGACGGCAGTAAAGACTTACAGTGTGTGGAGCAGACATCCGTACATGACAATCAAAAATGTCCACACAAAGAAAGACAGCGTCCGCACAACTTAGATTAGGGGTCTCAAACATGCGGCCCGCTGGTCAATTGCGGCCCGCGAGACATTATTTTGTGGCCCGCACCTTGATGTGAAAATTTGATGTTGGTGCGACCCGTGAGTTTTATATAAATGGCGCTTTACAGCGTCATACTTGTATACCCAATTTTCTGTGCCCCTCGAGGGGTCAACATTCTCCCAAATTTCACTCAAACAACATTATTAACAGGGCACTGTGAATGCACTGACTTTAACGTCCTCTACAACTAATCAAATGTTGTATTTGGCTTCCACAGACGTAGAGAGCGACTGCAAGACATAGTTGATCAACAGCCATACAGGTCACACTGAGGGTGGCCGTATAAACAACTTTAACACTGTTACAAATATGTACCACGCTGTGAACCCATACCAAACCAGAATAAAAAAAACACATTTTGGGAGAATATCCGCATCGTAACACAACATAAACACAACAGAACAAATACCCAGAATCCCATGCAGCCCTAACTAATCCGGGCTACAATATACACACCCGCACCTCCAACCCCGAGTTAGGGCTGCATTGGATTCTGGGTATTTGTTCTGTTGTGTTTATGTTGTGTTACGGTGCGGATCTTCTCCCAAAATGTGTTTGTCAATCTTGTTTGGTGTGGGTTGACAGTGTGGCGCATATTTGTAACAGTGATAAAGTTGTTTATACAGCCACCCTCAGTGTGACCTGTATGGCTGTTGATCAACTATGCTTTGCAGTCACTTCTGTGGATCTGCAGAGGCCTCACAATACTTGTATGGTGGAAAAGCGGACAAGTCGGCAGTTTGTAGAGGACGCTAAAGGCAGTGCCATTACGACACACTTTTAATATTGTTGTCCGGGTGAAGACCGGGAGATTGATTGTCAGGAGGGTCACTGATATTCGGGAGTTTTCCGGAAAGATCTCGAGAGATGGCAAGTATGTTGCTAGGATGGGAAAGTCATTCAAAGAAGGTAAATTCACGAAAAAGTGCATGTTAAATTTTTAAACCAATATTTTCTTGCGGCCCAGCCTCACCCAGTTTCTGCATCCAGTGGCCCCCAGGTAGATTGAGTTTGAGACCACTGACTTAAATAGTCTCGATTGCGAAAACAAAGCAGGCGCGGAGAATAGCGCTCGAGGAAGACAGGAAACTGCAACAGGAAAATACCAACAAAAAAAGGAAAAAACACAAAAATAGGAGCGCATGACAAGGACTAAAACACTACACACAGGAAAACAGCAAAAAACTAAAAATAAATCAGGGTGTGATGTGACAGGTGGTGACAGTACACCTACTTTGAGACAAGAGCTATAGTGATGCATGCTGGGTTATGGTTTAAAGTCATATCCAACACTTGCGAGAATGACTTTTTATTTTCAATATCGGCTACTGAGTTTTGTTTTTTAAAAGGGAACATTATCACCAGACCTATGTAAGCCTCAATATATACCTTGATGTTGCAGAAAAAAAGACCATATTTTTTTTTAACCGATTTCCAAACTCTAAATGGGTGAATTTTGGCGAATTAAACGCCTTTCTGTTTATCGCTCTCTGAGCGACGACGTCAGAACGTGACGTCACATCGGTAGTCGATGCCATTTTTCCCTACCACATCACACGCATCGAGTCAAATCAGCTCTGTAATTTTCCGTTTTTTCGACTGTTTTCCGATACCTTGGAGACATCATGCCTCATCGGTGTGTTGTCGGAGGGTGTAACAACACGATCAGGGACGGATTCAAGTTGATTTACATAGAATGTGCATCGATTAGCACGGCATGCTAATCGATGCTAACATGCTATTTAGGCTAGCTGTGTGTACATATTGCAGCATTATGCCTCATTTGTAGCTATATTTACATCTAGCCTTTCCCTCCACCCACATTTAATGCCAAACAAACACTTAGCAATCGACTGATTTAAGTTGCTCCAGTGTCAAGAGATGCGAAAGTCCCTCGTTTGGTTTTTACCGGCGATGCTACGACAAAGATGGCACAGAGATGACAAGAATGTGTGGATATCCTGCGACACTCAAAGCAGATGCATTCTCAACGATAAATTCAACAAAATCACAAAGGTGAGTGTTGTTGTTGTTATTGACTTATGTGCTAATCAGACATATTTGGTCGCGGCATGACTGCCAGCTAATCGATGCTAACATGCTATTTAGGCTACCTGTATGTACATTTGAAACTATATTTACATCCAGCATTTCCTTCCACCCACATTTAATTTGAAACAAACACTTACCAATCGATGTATTTAAGTTGATCCAGTGTCAATGCGAAAGTCCTGATCGGTTGGTCTGCACATTTTACAGGCGATGCTAACGCAGACATGCATGGCCGAATAGCATCAATAGCTATTCGCTCAATAGCTTCAGTTTCTTCTTCAATTTCGTTTTCGCTATCTGCCTCCATACTCCAACCATCTGTTTCAATACATGCGTAATCTGTTGAATCGCTTAAGCCGCTGAAATCCGAGGCTGAATCCGAGCTAATGTCGCTATATCTTGCGGTGCTATTCGCCATTGTTTGTATTGGAATCGCTATGTGACGTCACAGGGAAATGGACAGTGGCTTGGCAAATAGCGAAAATCAAGCACTAAAAAGCTTTTTTTATGGATATTCCGGGACGGGTAAAATTTTGAAAAAAACTTCGAAAAATAAAATAAGCCACTGGGAACTGATTTTTATTGGTTTTAACCCTTCTGAAATAGTGAATGTTCCCCTTTAATGATTTCTGCTTGAGATGTGACTCAGAAATGTGCCTTGGTTTAGAAAGGGTTGAAAAACACTGAGTTCGCCGGTTTGTTGCACTAAACGGGCCTGATTTGGCCCAATGGCCGTCAGTTGAATGGCCATGATGCTGCAGAGCTTATTCTATACGGGGTCATAGGATGAGCAGTCAATCACAGAGGTGATAAGGTAGCATCCAGCATGATCCTATTATTGCTTATCTCACATTATCACACACCCATAGGGGGCAAATGATTTAGAAAACGTAAGCTCTATGAACGTATGGGAGTTTTTTTTACGCTTTTCTATTACGATTCACCATAGCACCCCGAAAAATATGTTAAGCTTTTTGCATATTTTTAATATCTGTCAGAACTAGCCATTGAGTGTAAAATTCACTCGCCAGTCGCCAGAGATATTGACTATTTCCCAGAATACTTTGCACAAAGCTAGCCTGTTGTCATATACCATGAATTGATTAACGCGGACCCCGACTTAAACAAGTTGAAAAATGTATTGGGGTGTTACCATTTAGTGGTCAATTGTACGGAATATGTACTGTACTGTGCAATCTACTAATAAAAGTCACAATCAATCAATCAGTCAGTCATTAGCGCTTACATAACTTGTTGGAGTCAACTATAAGTGTTCGAGTAGGTGACGGCTGCATCAAAGTGGGGAGGGCTGGGTACTAAGGGCCCATGGGCTTTTTTTTGCTATTTAAATATGTAACTTATACATACAAAAAATATGTCATAAATGTTCATATAAATGTAGCCATAACATTTAATAATAAAGTCACGGCGCGTGCACAGTCCCGCATGTCATCTGCCGGCACGAACTGTATGCTAGAAGTGCGCCGGGACACGCCCCTGCTCGCTCGGCACGCATCGCGGCCACGCGTCAGCAAGGATGCAGGCAGTCATCAATCAGCGCACCTGGGTCTGATTAGAGCAGGCAGCATAAAGACCAGGCGACCCAAAGATCCAATGCCGGAACGTAGTAAGCTTCCCGTCTTTGGCTTCCTTATGTTCTTTACAAGTGTATGTAAACTTTTGACCAGGACTGTACATACCAAGGTGAAGATTTCTGAGGTGAGAATGACATACTGTGCTTGTGAATACGCTTTTGTGTTTTGGAACTAATTTTGCCAAAATCTTGTACATGTTGATTTTAACTGAGTCACATGCTGAAGACAGTCATCAATATGCTACCTCAGTAGAAGCATTTAAGTCTCACCTTAAAACTCATCTGTATACTCTAGCCTTTAAATAGACCTCCTTTTTAGACCAGTTGATCTGCCGCTTCTTTTCTTTCTCCTATGTCCCCCCCTCCCTTGTGGAGGGGGTCTGGTCCGATGACCATGGATGAAGTACTGGCTGTCCAGAGTCGAGACCCAGAATGGACCGCTCGTCAGGACCCAGGACTGACCGCTCGCCTGTATCGATTGGGGACATCTCTACGCTGCTGATCCGCCTCCGCTTGAGATGGTCTCCTATGGACGGGACTCTCGCTGCTGTCTTGGATCCGCTTTGAACTGAACTCTCGCGGCTGTGTTGGAGCCACTATGGATTGAACTTTCACAGTATCACGTTAGACCCGCTCGACATCCATTGCTTTCGGTCCCCTAGAGGGGGGGGGGTTGCCCACATCTGAGGTCCTCTCCAAGGTTTCTCATAGTCAGCATTGTCACTGGCGTCCCACTGGATGTGAATTCTCCCTGCCCACTGGGTGTGAGTTTTCCTTGCCCTTTTGTGGGTTCTTCCGAGGATGTTGTAGTCGTAATGATTTGTGCAGTCCTTTGAGACATTTGTGATTTGGGGCTGTATAAATAAACATTGATTGATTGATTGAATAGATTATTACGAAGGCAATGTTATGATTTGTTCGTCTGTGTTACGCCATGTACCACGGCCCACTTTAGTTTTATCTAGTTCCTCGCAGAAAGACTTTCCAGAATAAAACCCTCTCGGGGGTGTCCACCAGAATGCACAAACATTCTTTTTTTCTTTTTTTTTTTACAAGACGGATGGACGAAGAGTAAGAAAGAAAATCCTCCAGCCGAAATGAGGGAATTCCACAAATTACCGTTTGCCGCAAAAAGTAATCCTGTTACTATTGCCAAGCATTGGAAAGGATGTAAACATGGCAATAAAGTAGCTAATATGGATGTAGCTTACAAGTGCGCACTCTGCTGAGTGGCGATACCGCGGAATGCTGCAAACACAAGTCATATTTCTCCACCCTGATGCTCAACAAGACACACAAAAAAGTCTCTACAGAAAGAGATTACAACTTTAAGAGGTTCTTTTCTATGCTAATTTGAGGGTAGCTTGTTCTCTTAGGAGTGCTGTATGATTTTATTCAAAAAGTAAACTGACTTCTTTCGCTTACTTCACACTTACTCTGTAAAAAAACAAGACAGATTTCCTTTGGTAAAATGACGCCAAATTATATATATTTTGCGTCAAGGCACAAACCCCGTTTCCATATGAGTTGGGAAATTGTGTTAGATGTAAATATAAACGGAATACAAATTCAACCCATATTCAATTAAATGCACTACAAAGACAAGATATTTGATGTTCAAACTCATAAACTTTATTGTTTTTTCCGCAAATATTAATTAACTTAGAATTTAATGGCTGCAACACGTGCCAAAGTAGTTGGGAATGGGCATGTTCACCACTGTGTTACATCACCTTTTCTTTTAACAACACTCAATAAATGTTTGGGAACTGAGGAAACTAATTGTTGAAGCTTTAAAAGTGGAATTCTTTACCATTCTTACTTGATGTACAGCTTAAGTTGTTCAACAGTCCAGGGTTTTGTTGTCGTACTTTACGCTTCATAATGCGCCACACATTTTCGATGAGAGACATGTCTGGACTGCAGGTGGGCCAGGAAAGTACCCACACTCTTTTACCACGAAGCCACGCTGTTGTAACACGTGGCTTGGCATTGTCTTGCTGAAATAAGCAGGGGTGTCCATGATAACGTTGCTTGGATGGCAACATATGTTGCTCCAAAACCTGTATGTACCTTTCAGCGTTAATGGTGCCTTCACAGATGTGTAAGTTACCCATGCCTTGGGCACTAATACACCCCCATACCATCACAGATGCTGGCTTTTGAACTTTGTGCCTATAACAATCCGTTTGGTTATTTTCCTCTTTGTTCTGGAGGACACCAAGTCCACAGTTTACAAATATAATTTGAAATGTGAACTCGTCAGACCACAGAACACTTTTCCACTTTGCATCAGTCCATCTTAGATGAGCTCAGGCCCAGCGAAGCCGGCGGCGTTCCTGGGTGTTGTTGATAGATGGCTTTCGTTTTGCATAGTAGTTTTAACTTGCACTTACGGATGTAGTGACCAACTGTAGTTACTGACAGTGGTTTTATGAAGTGTTTCTGAGCCCATGTGTTGATATCCTATACACACTAATGTCGGTTTTTGATGCAGTACCGCCTGAGGGATCAAAGATCCGTAATATCATCGCTTTCGTGCAGTGATTTATCCAGATTCTCTGAACCTTTTGATGAAATTACGGACCGTAGATTGTTGAGAAATGTTGTTCTAAAACTGTTCGACAATTTACTTACACAGTGGTGACCCTCGCCCCATCCTTGTTTGTGAATTACATAGCATTTCATGGAAGCTGCTTTTATACCCAATCATGGTACCCACCTGTTCCCAATTAGCCTGCACACCTGTGGGATGTTCCAAATAAGTGTTTGATGAGCATTCCTCAACTTTATCAGTATTTACTGTCACCTTTCCCAACTTCTTTGTCACATGTTGCTGGCATCAAATTATAATGTTGATGATTATTTGCAAAAAAAAAAAATGTTTATTAATTTCAACATCAAATATGTTGTCTTTGTAGTGCATTCAACTGAATATGGGTTGAAAATAATTTGCAAATCATTGTATTCCGTTTATATTTACATCTAACACGATTTCCCAACTCATATGCAAACGGGGTTTGTGAAAGTCCACCAGAGGTCTCCCACATTTTTTTAACTGAGAGCTACTTTTACTACAAAACCAGTGAAGTTGGAACGTTGTGTAAATCGTAAAAAAAAAACAAAAAAAAAACACAATGATTTGCAAATCCTTTTCAACCTATATTCAATTGAATAGACTGCAAAGAAAAGATATTTAACATTTTAACTGGATTTTTTTTTTGCAATTATTAGCTCATTTGGAATTTTATGCCTGCAACAGGTTTCAAAAAAAAGCTGGCACAAGTGGCAAAAAAGACTGAAAAAGTTGAGGAAAGCTCATCAAACACTTATTTGGAACATGCCATAGGTGAACAGGATAATTGGGAACAGGTTGGTGTCATGATTGGATAAGTTAAATTTTTTAATGTATTAATGGAAAACCTCTTGATATGCAGCATCTCTTCTTCAAGCAGCTTCCAAGAAATGCTCAGTCATTCACAAACAAGGCGAGGGTCACCACTTTGTGAACAAATGCGTGAGCAAATTGTCGAACAGTTTTAGAACAACATATTCCAACGAGCTATTGCAAGGAATTTAGGGATTTCACCATTTAAGGTCCGTAATATTATCAAAAGGTTCAGAGAATCTGGAGAAATCACTGCACGTAAGCGGCAAGGCCGTGACCTTCGTTACCTCAGGCAGTACTGCATCAAAAAGCGACATCAGTGTGTAGAGGATATCACCACATGGGCTCAGAAACACTTCACAAAACCACTGTCAGTAACTGCAGTTGGTCGCTACATTTGTAAGTGCAAGTTAAAACTCTATTATGCAAAGCGAAAGCCATTTTATCAACAACACCCAGAAACGCCACCGGCTTTGCTGGGCCCGAGCTCATCTAAGATGGACTGATGATGCAAAGTGGAAAAGTGTTCTGTGGTCTGACGAGTCTACATTTCAGATCGTTTTTGGAAACTGTGGACATTGTGTCCTCCGGACCAAACAGAAAAAGAACCATCCGGACTGTTATAGGCATAACTTTCAGAAGCCAGCATCTGTGATGGTATGGGGGTGTATCAGTGCCCAAGGCATGGGTAACTTACACATCTGTGAAGACACCATTAATGCTGAAAGGTACATACAGGTTTAGGAGCAACATATGTTGCCATCCAAGCAACATTATCATGGTTGTTCCTGCTTATTTCAGCAAGGGAATGCCAAGCCAAATGTTACAACAGCGTGGCTTCGTAGTAAAAGAGTGTGGGTACTAGACTGGGCTGCCTGTAGTCCAGTCCTGTCTCCAATTGAAAATGTGTGGTGCATTATGAAGCCTAAAATACCACAACAGAGACCCCGGACTGTTGAACAACTTAAGCTGTACATCAAGCAAGAATGGGAAAGAATTCCACCTGAAAAGCTTCAAAAATTGGTCTCCTCAGTTCCCAAACGTTTACTGAGTGTTATTAAAAGGAAAGGCCATGTAACACAGTGGTAAAAATGCCCCTGTGCCAACTTTTTTGCAATGTGTTGCTGCCATTAAATTCTAAGTTAATGATTTTTTGCAAAACAAAGTTTCTCAGTTTGAACATTAAGTATCATGTCTTTGTATTCTATTCAATTAAATATAGGTTGAAAAGGATTTGCAAATCATTATAGTCTGTTTTCATTTACAATATACACAACGTGCCAACTTCACTCGTTTTGGGTTTTGTAAGTACAAATGGCCAAGAGCTACCCATTTTTTAACGCTTATTTTCATAGTAAATTCAACTCAAATAAAAAATGATGCACGTTTGGCCG
This sequence comes from Nerophis ophidion, assembly GCF_033978795.1. Lineage (NCBI taxonomy): Eukaryota > Metazoa > Chordata > Actinopteri > Syngnathiformes > Syngnathidae > Nerophis > Nerophis ophidion. The sequence continues at coordinate 64,153,723 of NC_084612.1, forward strand.
GATCACAAAATGTTGGTATTCACAACTTATATGTTTTATTCAAAATGTTGTATCTGATATTTCAGTTTGAATTTCTTTCTACTGCATGTCTTTCTAAAAATATTTTAGCTCCAAGACATTTTATTTTATTCATAAGTCTAGCACCATTTAAATTGCACTTTACTTGGAAAGCAGCTCACCATTTAAACAGTGCCGTCATTGTCTTTATGCTGTTTTGTTGAAATGTGTCAATAAATACAGGAATCATGTCTGAATTGAACTTAAAGGCCTACTGAAACCCACTACTACCGACCACGCAGTCTGATAGTTTATATATCAATGATGAAATATTAACATTGCAACACATGCCAATACGGCCTTTTTAGTTCACTAAATTACAATTTCAAATTTCCCGCGGAGTTTCTTGTTGAAAACGTCGCGGAATGATGACGAATGTTTGTGACGTCTCGGGTTGTAGCGGACATATTAGCCCAGCACCACACACGGCGAAAAGTTGTCTCTTTTCATCGCATAATTACACAGTAATTTGGACATCTGTGTTGCTGAATCTTTTGCAATTTGTTCAATTAATAATGGAGACTATAAAGAAGAATGCTGTTGGTGGAATGCAGCTGCCTTTAGCACCGAAACACAGCCGGTGTTTCTTTGTTTGTTGTGAAGCTTTAACACAGAGCGGTCAAGCGAACATGTTTCTCTACGCCAACTGGCAAGTTTTTGGATGGGAAAATTGTGATATCAAGTCGGCTCTTACCGGAGACTTCAGTGGATTATGGGACCTCCTCCTGTAGCTGTCAAAAAGGCAGCTGTGATCTTGGCTCCTTGGCTTCTCTCAGAGACACTGGGGTTCACCGCAGCCATCCGAATTTCAGGTATGACTTTAGAATCTCACTAAAATACTATTAACACAATAAGCAGATAAGGGATTTTCCAGAATTATCCTAGTAAATGTGTCTAATTACATCTGAAAGGCTCACACTGCCGCCGCTGTTTTTTTTTTGGCTTCACTCTAACTTTCCTCATCCACGAATCTTTCATCCTCGCTCAAATTAATTGGGAAATCGTCGCTTTCTCGGTCCGAATAGCTCTTGCTGCTTGAGGCTATTACTATAAACAATGTGAGGATGTGAGGAGCCATACAACCCGTGACGTCACACGCACGTCATCTGCTACTTCCGGTAAAGGCAAGGCTTTTTAATTAGCGACCAAAAGTTGCAAACTTTATCGTCGATGTTCTCTACTAAATCCTTTCAGCAAAAATATGGCAATATCGCGAAATGATCAAGTATGACACATAGAATGGACCTGCTATCCCCGTTTGAATAAGAAAATCTCCTTTCAGTAGGCCTTTAAGGCCTGATCTACTATGATCTAAATGCCAGCATGTGCAAACTATAAAATTGCGTGTTATCTATTAACACGTGTGAAAGAGCCGTTTGCTGATGTCAACGTTCTGAATGGAGTGGCCCTCCTGTGAGGTGGTATGGATTATCTTGGCAAAGAAGAAATGCTCACTAACACAGATTTAGACAGATTTGTGAACAATATTTGAGAGGAATAGGTCTTTTATGAGGGTTGGACTCAACCAAGGCTGCCGATTCTGTTCATAACTTTTATGGACAGAATTTCTAGGCGCAGTCAAGGCATTGAGGGTATCCGGTTTGGTGGCTGCAGGATTAAGTCTCTGCTTTTTGCTGAAGATGTGGTCCTGATGGCTTTATCCGGCCAAAATCTTCAGCTCTCACTTGATCAGTTCGCAGCAGAGTGTGAAGCGACTGGAATGAGAATCAGCACCTCCATGTCAGAGCCCATGGTTCTTGCCCGGAAAAGGGTGGAGTAGCATCTCCAAGTTGGGGAGGAGATCTTGCCCCAAGTGGAGGAGTTCAAGTACCTCGGAGTCTTGTTCACGAGTGAGGGAAGAGTGGATCGTAAGATTGGTGTGGCGTCTTCAGTAATGCGGACGCTGTACCGATCCGTTGTGGTGAAGAAGGAGCTGAGCCGGAAGGCAAAGCTCTCAATTTACCGGTCGATCTACGTTCTAATCCTCACCTATGGTCATGACCTTTGGGGCTCTCCCTTAGAGATAGGGTGAGAAGCTCTGTTATCCGGGAGAAGCTCAAAGTAAAGCCTCTGCTCCTCCACATCGAGAGGAGCCAGATGAGGTGGTTCGGGCATCTGGTCAGGATGCCACCCGAACGCCTCCCTAGGGAGGTGTTTTGGGCACGTCCGACCGGTAGGAGGCCACGGGGAAGACCCAGGACACGTCAGGTAGACTATGTCTCCCGTCTGGCCTGGGAACGCCACGGGATCTCCCGGGAGGAGCTGGACGAAGTGGCTGGGGAGAGGGAAGTCTGGGCTTCCCTGCTTAGGCTGCTGCCCCCATGACCCGACCTCGGATAAGCGGAAGAAAATGGATGGATGAATGGATAGGTCTTTTGTGTATATAGTAAAATATTTATATTAATATGTTAGTTGCCTCCAATCAATTTTTGGGGCTATTATAAAACTATTTTCACACAAAATAAACAAAAGGCCCCCCAAAATCAGGTCAGGTGTCCCTTATTTCCTTCTAGGGTAGGGGTGTCCAAAGTGCGGCTCGCAGGTCATTTTTTAACGGCCCCACGGCACATTTTAAAAATACTATGGAAAAAAATAAAAAACATAAAAAGTGGTATAAAAGAGCAAACAGGTGAAATGTAACAAGAACATGTTGCAATGTTTACTCTAATAACATAAAGCTGCCATGCGGGCTGTTTCTTTCTTAAAAAAAAAAAAATAGTGAATCAAAATCAATTATGAATTATTGACCAATTCAAGGCTCCAATTACGTCACATTAAATATTCCACTTTGAGATATTTTGTGTTTGCCATACAAACAACTGAGCCGTTTTGTTTTCAAAGAGGGGCCTAAAACGAACAAACAAAAAACATAAACTGCAAAAAAACTTATAATTGACAAATAGATCTGAAGTTGATCTCGAGACCATTGTGTTAAAAGTAAACAGTAAAATAATATATATATTTATTTTTTAACACTTTAATAAGTAGGACCCCTTAGGATCAGTGTGTTTTGTTTTTAAGTGTCATTGCACAAAAAAATAATAGTGAATTAAAATTAATGGTGTTGTGAGTTGTTGACCTTTTTACGGCTCCAATTATTATATAATCTCAAATATTCTACTTAAAAATTTTATAGGGTGAAAATATTGCATATTTTGGTTTTTTTTTCATAAAAACACATGATTTTCTTTGACAAAAAGAGCATACAACTTAAATCTTTAAAAATGTCATATTGACAGATAGACCTAATGTTGATCTAGAGCAGGGGTCACAAACGAGTCGCCCGCTGGCCTGTTCTAAAAATAGCTCAAATAGCAGCACTAACCAGTGAGCTGGCTCTATTTTTTATATGTTATTTATTTACTAGCAAGCTGGTCTCGCTTTGCTCGACATTTTTAATTCTAAGAGAGACAAAACTCGAATAGAATGTGAAAATCCAAGAAAATATTTTAAAGACTTGGTCTTCACTTGTTTAAATAAATTCATTTATTTTTTTACTTTGCTTCTTATAACTTTCAGAAAGGCAATTTTAGAGAAAAAATACAACCTTAAAAATGATTTTAGGATTTTCAACACATATACCTTTATACCTTTTAAATTCCTTCCTCTTCTTTCCTGACAATTTAAATCAATGTTCACATATTTTTTTTTCATTGTAAAGAATTATAAATACATTTTAATTTTATTCTTCATTTTGGCTTCGGTTTTTTCGACGAAGAATATTTGTGAAATATTTCTTCAAAACTTATTATTATTAAAATTCAAAAATATTATTCTGGCAAATCTAGAAAATCAAATTTAAATCTTGTTTCAAAGTGGATTTTAACCTATTTAAAACATGTCATCAAAATTATAGAATTATTCTTAATCAGGAAAAATTACTAATGATGTTCCATAAATTCTTTTTTAATTTTTTCAAAAAGATTCGAATTAGCTAGTTTTTCCCTTCATTTTTTTGGGTAGAATTTTGAATTTTAAAGAGTCAAAATTGAGGCAAAATCAAATTTTTTTCATGTTTTCTCCTCTTTTTAACCTTTCAATTAAGTGTTTTTTTCATCATTTATTCTCTACAAAAAACCTTCCGTAAAAGGAAAAAAAATGTACGACGGAATGACAGACAGAAATACCCCTTTTTTTTAAATATGTATATAGATTTATTTATTAAAGGTAAATTGAGCAAATTGGTTATTTCTGGCAATTTATTTAAGTGCGTATCAAACTGGTAGCCCTTCGCATTAATCAGTACCCAAGAAGTAGCTCTTGGTTTCAAAAAGGTTGGTGACCCCTTATCTAGAGATTTAAAACTTGAATAATATTATAAATAATAATACTGAATAATGACACATTTTTAACATTTTTTTTGGGGGGGGTCCCCGGGATCAAGCCTGAGTGGAGGCCTGAATGTATTTTTTTTTTACATATATTGTATTGATTTTTCAGTGTACGGCCCTCAGTGGAAAAAGTTTGGACCCCCCTGTTCTAGGGACTTGGCACTGCTGCGGGTGAACACACCCGACTGAAAGCGTGTGTGTTGGCTGAAACCCCCGAGCTGGGAATGAGTGACAAGCACGTCATCCAACCTGCATGTTGACGCTGACAGCTGCACAGCGCCCAGTTGACAGCTGGGGTTGCTGCACCGGAGTGGAAAAGGTGACATTGACTTCATGCACCTGGGTTCACTGTGTCACACACACGATGGCCCCAGCTGAGCTTTAAAGGCGTCCGATTATGCAAAACTAACTTTTCTTACCTATTAGTACCCATTTTTTTTCTATATTTGGGATCTGCATAAGTCCCGAAAATGTAAAATCAAAATGTGGAGGCAGTGCGGAGATATTTAGCAAATAATCTTTCTCCCTTATACTTCCTCTAAATGAGCAGTTTGGAGTTTTCCTCAGACGTTTTCTAAAAATGTATTGAAAAATAAATGTACCCAAAGTGCTTTGCGCGCAGTCGCCATTGTAGTCCGACACGGTAGTCAGTAAGTTCCTCCTTTTTCTCTAAGTGAAGTGAAGTGAATTATATTTATATAGCGCTTTTCTCGAGTGACTCAAAGCGCTTTACATAGGGAAACCCAACATCTAAGTTACATTTAAACCAGTGTGGGTGGCACTGGGAGCAGGTGGGTAAAGTGTCTTGCCCAAAGACACAACGGCAGTGACTAGGATGGCGGAAGCGGGAATCGAACCTGCAACCCTCAAGTTGCTGGCACGGCCACTCTACCAACCGAGCTATGCCGCCTCTATCTTCTTGTTGTGGGGCAGCCTGGCTCGTACAAACACATGCATCATCCGCTGTTGCCATTTCTAATAGAAACTAGTGGCATACAGTTTTAACTAGGGTTGTCCCAATACTGATATTTTGGTACCGGTACCAAAATGTATTAAGATACGTTTTGATACTTTTTTTTTTCAAAAAAGGGGACCACAAAAAATAGCATTACTAGCTTTATTTTAACAAAAAAATCTTACGGTACATTAGACATATGTTTCTTATTGCAATTTTGGCTTTAAAGGGGAACATTATCACAATTTCATTAGGGTTAAAACCAGTAAAAATCAGATTTATTTTTCGAATTTTTTTTTTAAATTTTACCCATCATGGAATATCCCGAAAAAAGCCTTTAAAGTGCCTTATTTTCGCTATCTGTAAATCCATCGTCCATTTTCGTGTGCTGTCATTTAGTGATGCCAACATGGCGGATAGCACAGCAAGATATAGCGACATTAGCTCGGATTCAGACTCGGATTTCAGCGGCTTAAGCGATTCAACAGATTACGCATGTATTGAAACGGATGGTTGGAGTATGTAGGCAGATAGCGAAAACGAAATTGAAGAAGAAACTGAAGCTATTGAGCGAATAGCTATTGAAGCTATTCGGCGATCGCCTTTTAACCAACGATTGAGTGTTGCAGGGTATCCATACATCTCTGTGACATGTCTGTCGTAGCATCGCCGGTAAAATGTGCAGGAGCAACTTAAATCCGTCGATTGGTAAGTGTTTGTTTGGCATTAAATGTGGGTGGAGTGAAAGGCTGGATGCAAATATAGCTACAAATGTACATACAGCTAGCCTAAATAGCATGTTAGCATCGGTTAGCTGGCAGTCATGCCGCGACCAAATATGTCTGATTAGCACATAAGTCAATAACATCAACAAAACTCACCTTTGTGATTTTGTTGACTTTATCGTTGGAAATGCATCCGCTTTGAGTGTCGCAGGGTATCCATACATCTCTGTGCCATCTTTGTCATAGCATCGCCGGTAAAATGCGCAGACGGGGGACTATCGGATCTTTTGACACTGGTGCAACTTGAATCGGTCGATTGGTAAGTGTTTGTTTGGCATTAAATGTGCGTGGAGGCAAAGGCTGGATGCAAATATAGCTACAAATGAGGCATAACGATGCAATATGTATATACAGCTAGCCTAAATAGCATGTTAGCATTGATTAGCATGCCGTGCTAATCGATGCACACTCCACGTAAGTCAACTTGAATCCGTCCCTGATCGTGTTATTACACCCTCTGACAACACACCGACGAGGCATGATGTCTCCAAGGTACGGAAAACGTTGTGACGTCATCGCCCCGAGAGCGAATAATAGAAAGGCGTTTAATTCGCCAAAATTCACCCATTTAGAGTTCGGAAATCGGTTAGAAAAATATATGGTCTTTTTTCTGCAACATCAAGGTATATATTGACGCTTACATAAGTCTGGTGATAATGTTCCCCTTTAAATAAAAAGTGAACATACTTTTCTTTTATTAGTAAGTAAGCAAACAAAGGCTCCTAATTTAGCTGCTGACATATGCAGTAACATATTGTGTCATTTATCATTCTATTATTTTGGCAAAATCATGAGGGACAAGTGGTAGAAAATTAATTTTTAATCTACTTGTTCATTTAATCTTAATATCTGCTTCTATCTAAACTTCTGTTAAAATATAATAATAATTTATTCTTCTGTTGTTTGATACTTTACATTAGTTTTGGAGGATACCACAAATGTGGGTATCAATCCGATACCAAGTCGTTAAAGGATCATACATTGGTCACATCCCAAGTCCTCTTGTGTCAAGGGACACATTTCATGAGTTTATAAACATAATATAGTGTTTTAAAAAACAAAAGATGTTGTGATGCTAAAAAATATTGACGTAATCATTGTAGTATCGACTAGATACGCTCCTGTAATTGGTATCATTACAGTGGATGTCAGGTGTAGATCCACCCGTTTGTTTACATTGCGACGCCGGTGAACAACGGTGTGTAGTGAAGCCTGTTTAGCTATTCCTCGTCCTGCAATTATAATAATACTTTTACGAAACTATATTTGTCGCCATAGATGCAAGGATTAGTGATTTAGAAGGAGCTAAAACCCTTTAGCCACTTGCTAGCTACCCATGTCTTAAAGCACCTCTTCCTGAGGGCGTTTCAGTGTCATAACTTCACCTTTATTGTCAGTTTTTAAGCCAAAATGCATCCATTCTCCCTTTTCTCTCTACACATTGTCTGCTTGTAAGTACTCAGTGATTGTGCGCTGCCGAACATGCTATTTTGCTCATAAAACCAGCAATATTATGACGTGACGAGGCGGCGTCATGCCCGTTAAAAAAAAAAAAAAAAGGTACTTTTTAGAGACGGTATAGTACCGAATATGATTCATTAGTATTGCGGTACCGGTATACCTCGTTCTAACCTAATCTGTCAGTAGATTCACTATGGAAGCACTAAATCTACTACAAATATTGTGGGGGAGAAGACACTGTTGAAGTGTGGGGACGGCGTGGCGCAGTGGAAAAGTGGCCGTGTGCAACCCGAGGGTCCCTGGTTCAATCCCCACCTAGTACCAACCTCGTCACGTCCGTTGTGTCCTGAGCAAGACACTTCACCTTTGCTCCTGATGGGTGCTGGTTAGCACCTTGCATGGCAGCTCCCTCCATCAGTGTGTGAATGTGTGTGTGAATGGGTAAATGTGGAAGTAGTGTCAAAGCGCTTTGAGTACCTTGAAGGTAGAAAAGCGCTATACAAGTACAACCCATTTATCATTTATAAGTGGAGGCAAATAAATAAGACCGGCCACAAAGCGGCGCATCCTGAAAAGACGGCCAGAAAGCAGCTTGAAAATGATCTGTAAACATAATCTATGCAACATTTTGACTTCAGAACTATCATCACATGTTATGTAGATCACAAGGAAGTGTTTTACATTTAGAAAAAAATTACCGTATTTCATTGAATTGCCGCCGGGCATATAGTATGCGCCTGCCTTGAATTACTGCCGGGTCAAAATCGCTTCACTAAATAATTAGCGCATGCTTAGTATTAACGCCGGGTCAAACTTGTGACGTCAGGAGGCTGATTTCAATACCGGTAATTTGAAATCGCATAAAGGGAAGAAGATTAAGAGCTATTCAGTAGGATTTAAGGTCCAAGCTATTGAATACCGGTATGCTAAAAAGAACAGTAAGCAAGTATGTTTTATTAATATAGCTGTGGAGAGGTGGAGCCGACGGTCTGACGGATGGGCAGGGCGGCGAGGAGGCGGAGACGGCGAGAAAGCGGAGAGGAGGAGCGGAAGAGCGAGCTGAACTGAGGTTTTATTGAAAAATAAACAAAGCCAAACCGTTCAAGCCATGTCCTTCCTTGGCGGTCCTGGGAACCCGCAAGACGACGGCTTAAGACCGTCACCATACCGTAGCTGCGTGTGTCAGATATGAGTCATTAAATGACTCCCGCCTCCTGGTGGTAGAGGGCGCTAGTGATCCTTTTTGCAACTACTCGGCTGCAGAAGAAGTGACAATGAGTGACGTGAATTGTGCTGGGACGGATATGACGCGGCGGGTGTACGACGGACCTTTTAAGATGTAACACCTATGCTGGCTATGTAAACAACCAGGCTGAAATAAAGCATGTTCCAGTCCTAAATACCCAGTGTATTATTTATACCAGTGGTTCTCAAATGGGGGTACGCATACCCCTGGGGGTACTTGAAGGTATTCCAAGGGGTACGTGAGATTTTTTTTTAAATATTCTAAGAATAGCAGCAATTCAAAAATCCTTTATAAATATATTTATTCAATAATACTTCAACAAAATATGGATGTAAGTTCATAAACTGTGAAAAGAAATGCAACAATGCAATATTCAGTGTTGACAGCTAGATTTTTTGTGGACATGTTCCATCAATATTGATGTTAAAAATTTCTTTTTTTGTGAAGAAATGAAGGAACTTGTTTATTTTTCAGCAAGTTTTTAGTTATTTTTATTTCTTTTTTTCCAAATAGTTCAAGAAATACCACTACAAATGAGCAATATTTTGCACTGTTTATACAATTTAATAAATCAGAAACTGATGACAAAGTGCTGTGTTTTACTTCTTTATCTCTTTTTTCCAACCAAAAATGCTTTGCTCTGATTAGGGGGTACTTGAATTAAAAACATGTTCACTAGGGGTACATGGCTGAAAAAAGGTCGAGAACCACTGATTTATAAAATAACACTTCCTGGTGGCAGCGGTGGGATAAAGAGATCACCCACTGAGCAGAACGGGAGGGGGAGTAGACCGAGGGTAATTCTGTCGTCGTCGCCCCCGCACTTTAGGAGCCGAGCTAACTGAGTTTTCTAAACTGGACTTTCAATCGAAGCAGTAGGTAATAAAGGAAGATTTCCATCAAGAAAAAAAGACTTTTAAAACTGAAGAAAGATAAGGAAGACTTTTATAAAGAAGTTATCGATGTTTTTGATCAGAAGAAGCTCATCCATTTTCTACCGCTTATTCCCTTTTGGGTTCGCGGGGGGCGCTGGCGCCTATCTCAGCTACAATCGGGCGGAAGGCGGGGTACACCCTGGACAAGTCGCCACTTCATTGCAGGGCCAACACAGATAGACAGACAACATTCACACACTAGGGCCAATTTAGTGTTGCCAATCAACCTATCCCAAGGTGCATGTTTTTGGAGGTGGGAGGAAGCCGGAGTACCCAGAAGGAACCCACGCATTCACGGGGAGAACATGCAAACTCCATACAGAAAGATCCCGAGCCTGGGATTGAACCCAGGACTGCAGGACCTTCGTATTGTGAGGCAGACGCACTAACCCCTCTGCCGCCGTGAAGCTGTCATGGATTTCTTTTATAAGTAAAGGTAAGACCATAATAACGTTATTTTTATTAAATGTGCTTTTCATGATGGTATCCTTACATCACACGCACATTTTTACTGCATGCCTTTGGTAAGTGCCGGAGCGAGAAGAGGCTTTAAAATATTTAACGCATGCTTACTTTTACCGCATGCCTTTGGTAAGCGCGGGAGAGAGAAGAGGTTTTAAATGAATTAAAAGGAAATGCGTGTCCATTTCGTCGTAGTTTGTCCTGAGAAGTTTTCTTCCAAGGAATCATGTCTCGTATAATAACACATTGACATTCATAATCGTGAGTCAATTCCGACGCATGACAAATTACTGCCAGCCACAGACTTACGGGCTGTTTATATTAGTGTGTGTAGCAACAAAAAGCTACATTGCCTCGCGGCCTTTGCCTGATGCAATAATCTGCCCTCGCCGTACTATTTCACTCCAATGAGTGTCTCTCCTTATTAGGAGTGTGGCCTATCTTCAAACAGGAACGCTGATGGCATGGCCCTGAAGGGGCGCGCCCTCCCCTCCCTCCATCACACCCAAGCCCGGCCCACTCCGACATAGGGGGGGTGCAATAAAGACACAAGAAGGATTAGTTTTGTGTTCCTAACAAAGTGCTTGCCAGAGAGCGAGTGGGCCATGCCCATGGGCTCAACCCTCCACTATACCCACCCCCAACGCCCCCAAACTCCTTACTTGGGTTTCCCCGAGGTCCGCTCTCTCTCGGGGTAGCTCTGTGGATGTGTGATAGACTTCGAGTGGGTGAAGTGGTGTCGACGCTAAAGAGGCAGGGAGGACGCAGACAGATAATCCACGGCTTAAGCAGCGCCGCAGCAACTTTCCCCCCTTAAACAAGGGGAACATGTGTTAAAACAGTTCAAACTTAATTCTGCCACATACTCGCATATCTGCTGCCAAACGCTTTCCCACAAGTCGGAGAAGAAAGTGTAAATAACATGAACAAACATGCGACGATGATGACATTCAGCCTCCAGTTTGAAACCTATAGCCATACTCACGGTTTGAAGTGTAAATACGCTGTAAACCATGGGTGTCAAACTCCGGCCCGCGGGCCACATTTGGCCCGCCGTGTAATATCACTTGGCCCTTGAGGCAATATCAAATTAACATTATCAATCAATCAATGTTTATTTATATAGCCCCAAATCACAAATGTCTCAAAGGACTGCACAAATCATTACGACTACAACATCCTCGGAAGAACCCACAAAAGGGCAAGGAACTCACACCCAGTGGGCAGGGAGAATTCACATCCAGTGGGACGCCAGTGACAATGCTGACTATGAGAAACCTTGGAGAGGACCTCAGATGTGGGCAACCCCCACCCCTCTAGGGGACCGAAAGCAATGGATGTCGAGCGGGTCTAACACGATACTGTGAAAGTTCAATCCATAGTGGCTCCAACACAGCCGCGAGAGTTCAGTTCAAGCGGATCCAAGACAGCAGCGAGAGTCCCGTCCACAGGAGACCATCTCAAGCGGAGGCGGATCAGCAGCGTAGAGATGTCCCCAACCGATACAGGCAAGCGGTCCATCCTGGGTCCCGACGAGCGGTCCATCCTGGGTCTCGACTCTGGACAGCCAGTACTTCATCCATGGTCATCGGACCGGGCCCCCTTCCACAAGGGAGGGGGGGACATAGGAGAAAGAAAAGAAGCGGCAGATCAACTGGTCTAAAAAGGAGGTCTATTTAAAGCCTAGAGTATACAGATGAGTTTTAAGGTGAGACTTAAATGCTTCTACTGAGGTAGCATCTCGAACTGTTACCGGGAGGGCATTCCAGAGTACTGGAGCCCGAACGGAAAACGCTCTATAGCCCACAGACTTTTTTTGGGCTCTAGGAATCACTAATAAGCCGGAGTCTTTTGAACGCAGATTTCTTGCCGGGACATATGGTACAATACAATCGGCAAGATAGGATGGAGCTAGACCGTCTAGTATTTTATGCGTAAGTAGTAAAACCTTAAAGTTACATCTTAAGTGCACAGGAAGCCAGTGCAGGTGAGCCAGTACAGGCGTAATATTATCAAACTTTCTTGTTCTTGTCAAAAGTCTAGCAGACGCATTTTGTACCAACTGTAATCTTTTAATGCTAGACATGGGGAGACCCGAAAATAATACGTTACAGTAATCGAGACGAGACGTAACAAACGCATGGATAATAATCTCAGCGTCTTTAGTTGACAAAATGGAGCAAATTTTAGCGATATTACGGAGATGAAAGAAGGCCGTTTTAGTAACGCTTTTAATGTGTGACTCAAAGGAGAGAGTTGGGTCGAAGATAATACCCAGATTTTTTTACAGAGTCACCTTGTTTTATTATTTGGTTGTCAAATGTTAAAGTTGTATTATTAAATAGAGGTCGGTGTCTAGCAGGACCGATAATCAGCATTTCCGTTTTTTTGGCATTAAGTTGCAAAATGTTAGCGGACATCCATTGTTTAATTTCATTAAGACACGCTTCCAACTGACTACATTAGAGCTGGCCCGCCGCTGTAACACCGCATTCACCGCTAATACTCTTACTTGCCAACCCTCCCGATTTTCCCGGGAGACTCCAAGAAGTTCAGTGCCCCTCCCGAATTTCATCCGGGACAACAATATTTGGGGTGGGCTTTAAAGGCACTGCCTTTGGTGTTCTCTACAACCTGTCCCCACGTCCGCTTTTCCTCTATACAAACAGCGTGCCCGCCCAGTCACATAATATATGCGGCTTATACACACACACACAAGTGAATGCAAGGCATACTTGGTCAACAGCCATACAAGTCACACTGAGGGTGGCCGTATAAACAACTTTAACACTGTTACAAGTATGCGCCACACTGTGAACCCACACCAAACAAGAATGACACATTTCAGGAGAACATCCGCACCGTAACACAACATAAACACAACAGAACAAATACCCAGAACGCTTTGCAGCACTAACTCTTCCGGGACGCTACAATATACACCCCCCGCTATCACCAAACCCTGTCCACCTCAACCCCGCCGCCGAAA